>NW_019402122.1:0-13150 GCF_000591075.1 Eurytemora carolleeae
CAAGGGAAGTCTATGAAGTCTTCATTAGAGAAGAGAACAGATGAACTAGTTCTGTGAGAAAGAAGTGTTGAACTGTTTTATTTTTCAGAAATCAGAAAACTGCCTATAATCTTTACTTCAATGGAAACTTGATAGAAGGAGAAGTTTAAATTTATGCAACTTTACTGGTATGACTTTAAATTTTATTTTATAAGAAAAGTTCTAATTAAAAATATATATTCTTATATGCAATTTTACTTTAATTAGATGATACATCAAGAACATTAAAAAAGTTTGTTTTTAAAATCTGGAATCACAACTTTAGTCAATTATTATATTCTAATTTTGATTTGTAGAATATTGATTTAGTATTGACCAAACAAAAGCTGAGTAATATTAAACTAAATCAAACAAAACTGTCACAATTAGACGAATTTTGTATTTACAACTATCATGCATTCATTTAAAGGGAAACATTTCAAAATCGATAGTAAAATGTTTATTTCAGAAAATGTGGGAAACATGATACAAAATACAGATACACGATTATTAAAGATCATTCCTGCAACTGTAAACTTGTTTCTTTCTTTTTCAAATTCAAATAAGTATTTTATTTTAAAGCATTGTATAAGTCAAGGAGATATTGAATAGAAGGAGATGGCGATAGGGTTTCCGTACACTTTGCTGTGACGTTTTTGGACTGCTGAAGAACTAGTTCTTGCGTAACAACAATAATAAAGATTGTAAACAATAACACAAATAATAAACAGACATCTAGGGGGGGGGGGNCTATCTATCTATCTATCTATCTATCTATCTATCTATCTATCTATCTATCTATCTATCTATCTATCTATCTATCTATCTATCTAACTATCTATCTATCCATTTATCTATCTATCCATTTATCTATCTATCTATATAATATATCTATCTATATATCTATCTATCTATCTATCCATTTATCTATCTATCTATCTATCTATCTATTTATCTATCTATCCATTTATCTATCTATCTATCAACAATCTATCTATCTATCTTTCTATATATCTATCTATCTATCCATTTATCTATCTATTTATCTATCTATCTATCTATCTATCTATCTATCTATCTTTATATCTATCTATCTATTTATTTATCTATCTATCCATTTCTATATATATATCTATAAGATATAGCAACCTATATATATATATATGAATATCAATCATATCTAATGTCAAGATGTCTCTACAGTTTCAAGGATAACCTGAAAGAGGCCCCTTTAGTCTGAGATACAGGGAGTTTCAAAACACATACTTTAATTCATCTTGGAATTACGTGACAGGAACCATTACTATAACCCAAACTTTCAGAATTACAAAATTTAGTTTTTCTTAAAGATTCTTGGAGATATTTGGAACTTTGTCAGAATATAAAAGATCACCACAATTCTTACTGTTTTACTTCAGTTATTTCCATTTATAATTTAAAAAGCTGATTTTAAAAAGCCTTAATTAAAGTTCGAGGACATTTTAAATTTTATTTTAAGACTCACTAAATTTTTTTTAATATACGACCCCTTGCACAAATGTAAGATTATAAAATAGAAACTGAAATAAAAAAAAACTACTTTTTTTAACAGTACAATAATCGGTCCAACTAATCCTTAAGTTTTAAAATTATTTTAGGAAATAATCAAAACTTTGGAGTTCTCGAACGTCAGATCTTTAAAACAGATGTCATCATGTCAGGCCTTAATTCTCAATTTCCAGAAAAAATGATCGAATGACCTAAAATTGTTTTTCAAGTTTTAGTGGGAGAAATCTTATCAATACTTTATTTTTCTTGTTAAATAAGGATTGGATTAAGTGTTAAAAAGTGCAAATAAATTTCACTGTATTTCCAACAGCATGGGCAGTAAAAAAAAACCCCGCTTGCACAGTGATCCAAAAGTTACAAGTGCAAACCAAAAAATCTTTGAATATCTTGCAAAATAATTTTTAATAAGAAAAGCTGAAAATAAGTGCTTACAGTTATTAAAAATCCATGTTTTACGGCCTTGAAAAAAGTTTAAATGAGTTAGTGATGTAATAACAAAGGCCAAGGTGTTACGACACTTCAAAGTCGACCCTGCAGTCATTAAAATTGATGCCACTCTTCTATGTCTGGATCTAAGTGCTTGCTCTTCACCCTTTCAAGCTTTGCTACTTCAAGATAGTATGATGTATAATAGATAGTATGATGTATAATAGATAGTATGATGTATAATAGATAGTATGATATAGATAGTATGATGTATAATAGATAGTATGATGTATAATAGATAGTATGATTTATGATATATATAGTATGATGAATAAAATTAGTTTCTCTATCATAAAAAAAGTTTGTTTAAAGAACTATATATTTTCTAACTAGTTAGGGGCACAGTAAAGCTTATTTTTAAATTCACATTTTCATTTTTTTAAATTTACACAGATTTCACAGCCGGTCATTTATGCTCCGTTTTGTCCAGGAGACTTTATAATTATATCAACTACAGGGTGTCCTGTTAAATATCACAATTCAGAGTCGTATCTTATGACAAAGTGTCACAAAAGGTTGTTCAACAATCTTTTTCAAGTTAAGAATAGCTATCAAAGATCAAATATGACCGTTAAGTTGTCTCTGAACTTTCATGTTTTAGTGGGACACCCTGTAATTGTACTAAGGACTTTTATCCAAAGTTTTGAGACTTTGAGCTAGCTTCGGAGTCTTTACGCGCAAGCTCTGGGATTGAGACTTAAACGGACTTTTAGCGACGTTTTTTTTTTTTACTTTTTTAAGGCGGAGGGGGATGGGGACATAGACTTAAAGGTAAGGAATTATAGAGACTTTTAAGTTTTAGGCAAGGCTTTGGGTATCAGATTAGTCAGCATGGTAACTTCATGACAGATATTAACAGCGGAGCTTCATGTGACAGTTGCTGTTGTTAATATTCCCTGTCAGCTGTTAGCTGTCAAGGTTTGTTATGATTCAAGAAATGTGGTAGAAAGGAAGCTGCTATGGATGAGGCAGGGTTCTGCATACCCTGGAGTAAGGAGTGTGGTATACCGTAGGGTCGGGGCATCATGGGCATTGAAGAAATTCTGATCCGTTCCATCTCAGATTCTTGGAGACGTTTAGTCTTAGCTCGCCGATTCTGGAACCAGATCTTAATAATATAATAATAATAATAATAATAATAATAATAATAATGATAACAACAATAATAATAATAATAATAACAATGTTTACCTGGGTTTCAGTTAATTTCAACTCATTTGAAAACTCTGCTCGTTCTGAGATAGATAGATACTGTTTCTCTCTGTACTTCTTCTCCAAGTCGTTCAACTGCTGGGTGGTGAAGGGGGTCCGGGGTTTACGGTTCGGTTTATGTTTTCTCAAGGTGCAACGGATAGGTCCTGTAGGAGCTCGTAAAGTCATATCTAAAAAATAATTATTCATTAACTATATACGTACACATTATGGAGGAATAGCAAGAAGTATCAGAACTACGAACGAATAATTGAACTACGTCTATAGTGTACCCGAAAATTCACTAAATAAGTAGTTTAACTAGCCGTACATAGTCCCACTATTCACTTTTCATAAAATCCGGCCTTTGATCATTTTATGAAAGTTATATCTAACATTATTATCATCATATGGTAATTACTATTTAATGTTATTTATTACCATGTTATCTTTATTTTTATGAATATTTATAAATGATTTTTTATACCAATAAGTTATTAAAACTAATATTAGACCATTATCAATACTAAAAAATTAACTAATTCATACTTTAATGACTTAACATGAAAAACCTTTCCCGTTTTATAACTTTATTTAAAAATTATAACTGAAATCAAATATTTATGACATATTTCTTTTTAACGTTTAATATTGGTGTTTGCTCACGCAACATAGATGGCAATTAAGCCCTGCACATAATTTGCACAAATTTGCACAAATTTGCAAATATTAATGTGATGCATGGAGAAGGAAAAAGTTTAATAATTTTTATTTTCATGTACTTATTAAAAGAAAAACTTTAAAAATATTAGTATTCTAAAGAAAAAATTTGAGGGTTTATAAGTGAAGGAAAATAGGAATAATAAAAAATGGTGGAAAAAAGTCACCTTTATCAAACAATGACTGGTTTGTGAAAGGAAGATGTCCAGGCCAGCCTGGTCTCAGGAGGTTGGCCAACCCAGGCATGCCACGCCCTAATAAGGGTGTGGGCATGATGGGATGAGGATGGATTGGCGGGGATGGAGAAGATGTTTGATTCTCATCCTCATCCTCATCATCCACGCATAGATCATCCTCACTTTCAGTCTCTTCTTTTATATCATCCTTGGATTCATCTTTGTCCTCCATTCTTCTTCTCATCTCGTCCTCAGCTCTTAGTCTGTCCTCCTCATCTCTCCTCCTGTCCTCCTCTGCCCTCCTGTCCTCCTGTTTATCCTCTAGCTCCGTGAAGACTGAGTGAAGGATTCTAGGTTTAATATCAGTTTCTGTCGTCTTCCTGCCGAGCAAGGAATCTACGCTGAAGGAAATCCGCGATTGCATCTTCATCATTGTGTACAGTAAACAAGTCTAGTTTCCTTGCGGGCTTTTCATTTCTATTTTAAAACCAATTTTTCAATTTTTTTTCCGGTTGTTCTTGCAGATATTTTCTGACACGTAATTAAAATTTTGCAGACAGCTGACCAATGCAAATTAGTTTGCTAAATATTTGGCAAGATGGCTGATGGCGTGTGAGCAGCCGAGCACAATTGAGTGAACTGAATGCCCATGATATGGCCCAATCTTTCAACACACCCCGCTTCCGTTCCTAATCGGTCTCGCTCTCTCATTGGTCGTTACTTCGACCAATAGGAGCGCAGCGGCACTCCAAACCTTGTTCCCGCATTTATTGGTGACTGGAGATTGAAAAATTGCGGTTAATGAGATTTGTGTCGTGTTCAATTAATTCATGATATTTTACTCAATTACCAGGCTTGGAAAGGGGGCCTCACCGCAGTAAAAACATTAACTAATGATCAAACATTTGATCCCCGGGGGGAAGAAGGGAGGGGGGACTGATTTAATTCCAAATATTTATTGTTTTAAATCAAATTGAAAATCGAACACATAAATCTTTATCAGTTCCTGTGGTTTTGGTTGGAATATAATTATAATGCATAAATACAAGTTTGCAGTTCAACATTTTTACAATTAATTCCGGCTAATATAATGCCGGAATTAAATTAGAGGTCACAATTGTTTAAACGTTAAATAAACTTGAAGACTTTATTACATAATTTGCATTTAATATTGTGGGGATTTTTTGCAAATAAAAAGGCCCGGGTTGGGATAATTTTCGTTATGTTTTTAGTCCTTGTTTCACACTTGTCTTGTATATTCCGGGTTATATTTTATATTTTTATTTTCTCGATCGTGTCGTCACCCTAAACTAAGCTTTCTATGTGAACTGATGCAGTGAGTTGAAGTACTCTGACCGAATGTAAAGCGAGTACTAGCGGAAATTTGTGTCTTTGCTTTTCTATTCATGTATAGTCTATTCTTGTATTTTCTTTTCATTCTTGTCTATTCTTGTATTTTCTATTTATTCTTGTCTATTCTTGTTTTGTCTATTCTTGTCTTGTTTAGTCTTATCTTCTTTTGTCTATTTTTGTCTTGTCTTGTCTTGTCTTGTATTTTCTTGTCTTGTATGTTCTTTTCTTATTTTGTCTATTCTTTTATTGTCTATTCTTTTATTGTTTATTCTTGTCTTGTCTTGCCTTATATTATCTATTCTTGTCTTGTCTTGTCTAATATTGTCTTGTTAATTCTTGTATTTTTTGTCTTATAGTGTCTATTCTTGTATTTTTTGTCTTATAGTGTCTATTCTTGTTTGTCTTGACTTGTATTGTATCGTCTATTCTTGTCTTGTCCTGACTATGTCTTAATCGTCTTAATCTTATGTATATCTCTCTTATTTTTTTTATTATTTATATTTATTATTTTTTTATTTTTGCCTTTTCTTGTCTTGTTTTGGTGTCTTTGCTTTTCTATTCATGTATTGTATATTCTTGTATTTTCTATATATTCTTGTCTACTCTTGTCTTGTCTATTCTTGTCTTGTCTATTCTAGTCTTGTCTATTATTGTCTTGTCTATTCCTGTCTTGTCTATTCCTGTCTTGTCTATTCTTGTCTTGTCCATTCTTTACTTGTCTATTCTTATATTGTCTTGTCTTGTATTGTCTTGTCTTGTAATGTCTTGTCTTGTATTGTCTATTCTTTCCTTGTCTATTCTTGTATTTTCTTGTTTTATATTGTCTATTCTTGTCTTGCCTTGTCTAATCTTGTCTTGTATATGCTTTTATTGTCTATTATTTTATTGTCTATTCTTGTTTTGTCTTGTCTTATATTGTCTTTTCTTGTCTTGTCTTGTCTATTCTTTTATTGTCTATTCTTGTATTGTCTTGTCTTATACTGTCTATTCTTGTCTTGTCTATTCTTGCATTGTCTTGTCTTTTACTGTCTATTCTTGTCTTGTATTGTCTATTCTTGTTTGTCTTGTCTTGTATTATATCGTCTATTCTTGTCTTGTCTTGTCCTGTTTTTGCCTTTTCTTGTCTTGTCTTGTCTTGTCTTGTCTTGTCTTATCTATCTATCTATCTATCTATCTATCTATCTATCTATCTATCTATCTATCTATCTATCTATCTATCTATCTATCTATCTATCTATCTATATTTTTAACAGATCTTTAATGATCTTAACACGCTATTCACTTGTATACCGGGGAGCTCATCAAATTGTTAAAAACATCGAATTGTGAAATTTCAAAATAAAAACATAACGCAGAAAAAATATGAAACCAATATATTTAGGCTGGGTTTAAACATTTTACATGCAGATTCGTGTTTCATGCAGCCGCATGGGCTAAGAAAGGCTGTGATGCCGAGCGCTGATGCCACATTGCATTTATTTTGATTTACAACTGGGAAACATAGTCGAAGAAAAACTTCTTGATTTGTGAGATTGAAAATAGTTTTTTTCAGCTTGAAAAATCCCCCCCCCTCTAATTTTTGATGTTCAAGATTGAATAATATTCCCTGGAAAAGGTATGAAAATTACGAATAAAATAATAAAATCTGCAAATTTTTTTAGTGTCTTAAACTGTAGGGCAGAACATGTTTTTAGATAAAAGCAGAAATATAGAAGGATGATTATTGTACACTGCAGAGCTAAACCTACACAAAACCTTAATTCAATTCGTTCCTAAGTCCTTTTATATATCTTTTACAGGAATATAAATAGAAGTTTTGTAAAGATAAATAGATAGACAGACAGATAGATAGATAGAGAGATAAATAAATAGATAGATATATCAACTAAATTAGAGTAATCATTTTTATTTATTTATTATGAAATCTATATATAAATTTGGATTGTCTGTCTGTTTGTCTGTTTGTTTGTTTGTTTGTATCCAATAAACGTCAAAACGGCTGAACCGATCGGGCCCAATGTTTTTGTGGGACCTCACGTGACCCCAGGGAAGGTTTATGAATGATCAAAATTTTAAAAATAATGTTTAAAAACTTTTTATTTTTGAAAATTTTGAAAATGCGCAAAAAAATATTATGAAATCCGCAAACTTTTTTTGTTTTTGTTTTATACTGTACAAAGAGATGTTCAGGGATAAAGCCTTAATTAAAAGTTGAAATAGAAGATGGGCGCGAAGCGCCGTAAAAGCCAAGAAAGAAGGGTGCGAAGCGCCCTGAATTTCTAGTATAACAATAACATACAAAATTAAGTGTTTCAGGAGAAAATATTTTAAAACCTCCAAAAATAGAGGTTGTGAGAATATTTCCCCCCAATTCTAAAGGAATATAAAAAAAAGAAATCAAAGGAAAAGGAAAGGAAAGGAAGATAGATAGATATATAGAAAGATAGTTAGATACATATAAAGGGGGGGGGATTGCACCTGACGAATTGTTTATAATTGGCCCTGCTCTAAATACTAATTTAGATGAATAAGGTTTAGGTAACAACAACTTAATTAGAAAATTTAACACAGATAATTGCTCTGGTTTATTTTTAGAAATATTCAGGGTAACAGTTTCCTACGTACTAGAGTCATAGAGAAAAATAGATATTTTATAGTTCATTACAATATATGCTCTGTAGGACGTAAACAGACAAGCAAAGTATGAATAGATTAACATACAGGGTTACCCACAAAGGATGAGACTTCTAAGACGACTGTACAGATTTTTATTGTCTGTTTCCTTATACTTAGGATTCTCTGCGATTGTAAACTGGTTTATTCCGTTGCCATGTCAATAAATAGGCCATTTAAAGACAATACTCGAGGCAGAAGATTTAATTTAACCTCGTAATCTTCATATTTTATGAGTTTCAGGTCGTCTTTACAGTCTTATCCTTTGTGGGTAACCCTGTACGTACATCATGCGCTATTTCAAAAAATATTTGAGCAATCCTTTCAAAGCGTCTTTCACAGAGTAGAGATATAAAATTTAAGTTCAACTTTAATATTTTTTGTAAGTAATCTCTGGGCCCAAAAGGTTGTAGAGAACATTTGAAATACGCTTGCAGTACGCTGACAGTACAATAAAATGGTGGTTTTTATACTTTTTGGTGTTAATTCTTTTTATCTCTATTGCATCATTTGATATTACTTATATCATGCATAATATCGTTTATTACAGCCTCACAGGGCACTTTTTTTGATAAAAATTTTGATCCACGTTTTTAAGTTTTCGTTGATTATTACTGAATGAGTATTGATTTGATTTTTCATTTTTTCTCTTTTATAAATATTGCAATTTTAATTTGGTACTTCATATGTTTTTGCTGGTGCAAAAAGGATTTGACCTTTTCGATGAAATAGTTAATTTCACCCTTTGTTGGTTCGCAAATACGACGTTAAGGTTTGATTATTGTCCTTGTCCTGATGTTTAAAAAACCTGTCCTCGCTCTCTCCCTTGTCCTGCATATCTGTCTATGTGTGTGTGTGGTCTTGTTTCATCTATTTATCATCTAGGAATTATCTCCCGCTATTGTTTCGAAGTTGTGCTCTGTATGCATGGATTCTAGGCTTGATTCGAAATCAAATTTCGAAACGAAAAATCGAAAATAATTTTTTTCGAAACAGGTTTTAGATAAAACTACAAACGTGATGTTAAAGAGAAACTTTATCGAAATAATTTTAATTTTTTGATTAATTTCGGAGAGGCCTAGTTTAGATTATATCTTAACATACCACTATGATATCATACATTGGTCGCGTGCTGTGTATGTCACTAAATAATGCCAGCTTAATCTAAATAGTTTTAAACATGAGTCAGACATTTCAGTCAAACACATTTTTTCAATTTTTTGATTTATTTAGATCCATTCAATGATTTCCTCTTCAGTTCTAAACACTGGTACTTTAAATGTTTTTGCTGGTTTTACAACATTTTTGTGAGCTGAAATTTCAGTCTCCTATAATGACAATGCAGCATCAGTATATATTCCTATCATTACACTATATATCATGATTAGAGTGTGGATAAATCTCTATATATTGTTATTATTCTGTTAGCAGACCATACTGGTCTATAATCAGACACTGCTAATAGTTGTTTAAACTTCTCTATAGTGAGATTTATAATTTACAGTTTATGTGTGATGCTTCATTAAATATTTAACGGACCCCCCCCCCCTCCTCGGCACTTTCCCCCCTTTCTCATATAAAGAACAACTATTTACAATGAAATATTACTGTACAGTGGGACCCATAAAACTGTGAAAGAGGAAGACGAAAGTTTGACAAGATTATGTTTTGATGATAATGTTTTAAAGGAAATGGTTTTACCAGTAGTTTAAAAACAACTTATTTTCTGTTCCCTTTATCTTAGCAACCCTATGTCGAAAATATCAGATATTTCAAACTATCAATGCTTTTACCTCAAATAAGCTAAGTTTGAAATATCAAAGATTTACACCATCAGGTTGCAAAGATATAATTATTAGAAAATTTGAGTTTGAGGCAAAGACTCAATTCCTTTGATCTTTCCCGGATGTCTGCATTGAAGTGGTAAAGTTATTTTCATGTTCTGTGTTCCGATTAATTTCGTCAAACCAAAGTTCAAGACATTTCTGGCCGAGTTTTAAGAGCAGCGCCATCCCCCTCTGTGCCTGGTATATCTATATACTTAAAGGTATTTGAGAAGGAGTCCCACAGGGCTCCATACTGTGCCCAGACCTAAACCATTGGACGAACAGTTCTCAGGACTAACTGAGATATCATTCCTCTTTAATTTGCAGATACAGGGTGACTTTAACAAACTTACACACCACATTCAAATACAAGAATAAGATTTATCCTCTTCACCTTTTAAAAAACCTAGAATACCTAAAATCCCTTGAAAATATGCAATGTTTGTTTTTTTACTGCCTACCCAGTACCCATATAGGATGTTAAACCTTCTCTTAAAATATCTACAATAATATAGGGACTAGGATAAAAACCAAGTTAGAATTTATCAATTTTAATTTAAATAATTTTTTTAGATAAGATAAGATAAAGTTTATTTCTAAACTACATGTATGTGTATACAGAACGCGTTTACAATTACAAATTGATGATTATATTAACAGTACAAGTATAAAGCAATAAGGTGGAAAATAGCTCTTGGCTGTTTTGATTATTTTTTACATTTATTTTTTAGTATTATCGTTTACAATTCAATAAAAGATATTTCCTATTTTATCGTTTTATTTTCCCAGACTGTTTCTCAGTTTACAGGGATTGTAAGCATTATTTCAAGTGTCCCTGTAGATATGGCAATGCCCGATTCACAACTGTACCCTGGCAACCTTTCTCTAATAAGTAATGTCGACGATAATGTTCTTTTTTAGGTTGAAAGGTGATTATTTCTGATAACTCCTACATATGTTTTCCGGCAGGAGAAATTCGAAAGTCACTTTTGAGGAAAGCCCACAAATGATAATTATCAGTTTTCAAAATAATAAAGATTGATATCCAATTCATACTTTTCCAGACTAAGCTTTTAAGGATACATGTTGTAAATCAGGCATTGGCATCTTTGCATAAAGGTTCACTTGAAATTACACTTACAGTCCCCTTAAACGTTGACAAAAAATGAACTGAAATTAATTTAATTGAACTAAGCAAATGACGGCCGGTATCATTATTGAGAAGGGGAACGGGGTATTCTTTTACAGGTGAGTGANTCTTTAATTAGAAGATAACCGCCCACTCTTTGGTATAAAACCTGAGAAACAGAACCAAGCTCACATTTTCAAAGAGATTAAAAAAATGATTTCGAGGTGAAATGTATTATTTTCCAGTAATGGAACTGATTTCTAGCCTCAACCTTTATTTTTCTAATCCCTTCTTTTTGCACCTTTGATGATTTAAAACTTGACAATTTTATATTGCAGAATTTGAAGTTTAAAATAAAAAACCAGGTTGCAAAGATAAGGAGCTATTTCTTTTTAAACAATAATTATAATTGTAAACAAACGTCATTCCTTACTAATTAAACCTGGTGACAAGTTATACAGCACTAGGGTCAACTTGATAAACCTGGTGAAAAGCTATACAGCAGCAGGGTCAACTTGATAAACCTGGTGACAAACTATACAGCACTAGGGTCAACTTAATAAACCTGGTGACAAGCTATACACCAGCAGGGTCAGCTTGATAAACCTGGTGACAAGCTATACAGTAGTAGGGTCAGCTTGACAAACCTGGTGACAAGCTATACAGTAGTAGGGCAAACTTGATAAACCTGGTGACAAGCTATACAGTTGTAGGGTCAACTTGATAAACCTGGTGACAAGCTAAACACCAGCAGGGTCAACTTGATAAACCTGGTGACAAGCTATGCACCAGCAGGGTCTACTTGATAAACCTGGTGACAAGCTATACAGTAGTAGGGTCAGCTTGATAAACCTGGTGACAAGCTATACACCAGCAGGGTCAGCTTGATAAACCTGGTGACAAGCTATACACCAGCAGGGTCAGCTTGACAAACCTGGTGACAAGCTATACAGTAGTAGGGCAAACTTGATAAACCTGGTGACAAGCTATACACCAGCAGGGTCAGCTTGATAAACCTGGTGACAAGCTATGCACCAGGAGGGTCAACTTGATAAACCTGGTGACAAGCTATACAGTAGTAGGGCAAACTTGATAAACCTGGTGACAAGCTATACACCAGCAGGGTCAGCTTGACAAACCTGGTGACAAGCTATACAGTAGTAGGGTCAGCTTTATAAACCTGGTGACAAGCTATACACCAGCAGGGTCAGCTTGATAAACCTGGTGACAAGCTATACAGTAGTAGGGTCAGCTTGATAAACCTGGTGACAAGCTATACAGTAGTGGGTTTAACTTGATAAACCTGGTGACAAGCTATACACCAGCAGGGAAACTTGATAAACCCTGGTGACAAGCTATACACCTGTAGGGTCAACTTGATAAACCTGGTGACAAGCTATGCACCAGCAGGGTCAACTAGATAAACCTGGTGAAAAGCTATGCACCAGCAGGGTCAACTTGATAAACCCGGTGACAAGATATACACCAGCAGGATCAGGTGAAAAGCTACACAGCAGTAGGGTCATCTGTCCTGGGAGGAGACTAAGAGAACGAACTGAGATTGATCAGATTAACGAGAAAAGACGAGATGAGATGACAGGTTCCCCCCGCAGTCTAATCCCTCAAAGAGAAACCAATGAACGCATTCATTAGTTAATTGGATAGAAAAACTAAATTTAACTTAAAGAAGTCATCTTGTTGATAAGCATGAAGACTAGGTGTGGACAAAAATATCTCACAAAAGTTTTAATATTCAAAAGCTTTACGGTTTAAAATTAGGGTTTACCGATTCTATTTTCTAAATTCTAAATTATAGCAAAACAAAGTTTTTTTTACAAAGAATGCGATTTCGATTTTTTTGTTTGCTTTGAAACTAAGAGTTATTTAATTGAATTTACTGTTTTATTCATTTCTTGTTAAATTTGTCATAATTCTCTATTCAAAACCTTGGGATGGGATAAATTGATAAATCAAAACGCAAAAGAACAAAAAAAGTTTTGTTTTAACGAATGGGAATTCAGATATTTAAA
>NW_019402123.1:0-28816 GCF_000591075.1 Eurytemora carolleeae
AAATCTTTAAAAAAATGTTGGGAAAATGTATATTCCATTGTTTAAAAAAAAATTGAATGAGATATAACAAAAAATCAGCCAAAAAAATTCGAGTGTAAGTCTACAGTAAATGTTATCAAATTATAGCCTTAGATTTTAGAACTGTTATCACTTCAAAAATGCAAAAATTGTTTTTTTTTGTTATTTTTGGTTTTATCGCATTAAATTTTTTTTTATGAATTGTTTTGAAAAATTGAAAAACAATTGATCTGGAATACTAAAAACAAATGCACTATTTTTTAAAAATTTTAATGAACAAAAAATTTGTTCAACCGGACTAATGTTTTTCTTCTGTAAATTGTAATGTAATTAAACGTTAGTGAAAATGAACATTTCCCACAAAAAACATTTGTTCAAACGGACTAATGTTTTTTTTCTGTAATTAGTGCAATTAAACATTAGTGCAAATTAACAGTTCTAACCAAAAATTTGTTCAATTGGAGCAATTATAATTTATGGACAAAATGGTAAAATTTCAGATTTCAGTTCGATTAAGCATTTTTTGTTCATTTGAGCTAAAATATGTTCATTTGCGCTAATTAGGGTAAACGTGCGCAATTGTGAAATTTTAGATATTAGTTCGATTGAACATTTATTTGTTCATTAGTTCTAAAATAAGTTCAATTGCACTACCCAGCTATCCAAATTGCATAAGCTCAGCGTAAAAGCATATTATTTTGGCTCAATAACAGTGCAAATTTGCATGACTCTAGATTTCAAATTAGTGTAAATATCTAATTTTTCTAAAGAAAATATCTTATAACCCAGCTCTGAATAAAAATATCATGAATTTGTGGAAATGTTGATTATTATTTTTTTCAGACATACAAAATTGCGTAAAAATTGCGCTCTTTTTACACCATATTATTTGAGTGTTTTAAAAAATTTAGGAATTTAGTGTACGTGGGCAGCCATATATATAAGTGTAGTATAGGAAGCGGGATATCTGTATGTAGTGTCACAATATGCCAGTCTTTCCGAATCAATCTTAACTACAGAAAACACCGTATTTCTGTCTTCTCTACCTAGGGTCTAAGCCAGGTCTATTCAACGCGAGGTTTTACACTTATCTAACTATTTATTGAAACATAAGGTTACAGGTCAAATAGGTTGACCGGGCACCCAACAAGGAAATATATTTAGTTACAATGTTTATGAACGATAAAGTTAATCATTTATTTGGTTACGAAATATGCATAAAATGATGATAATTATTAGAAGGAATGTAGGTAAGGTATCAGGTTTCCTTGATATAGTACCTGGGAATATTTATTACAGTAGGATAGGAGGGGGGACGATTTGAAGGAGACTAAAGCCACACAGTTCCAAATTCTTAAGTTAAATATTTCACCGCTAGGTGTCTCTAAATGTTCACAGTAAAATTTTAAAAAGTAGGAAAGTTTAGACTCAATTTTCTTAATAAAAACTTACGATTTGAAATTCAAGATTTGGAATTCAAGATTTAGGTTTAAAACTTATTTTTACTTTTTTAAAATAGGATAATTTTATTAAGAACACGCACTGAAAATTCAATAAGAAAGTTTAAACATCTTTTATAACTCACTTTACATTATATAGAGTAAACCTATACGGCTCCATATTCAATTGTTTTCTCTGACGAAAGGAAACCGTTTTGAGACTGAACGAGAAGATGTTTATCCTAATTGATGAGTTGCAAAGAAAATATATGCAAGTTTTTAAAATTTAAAATTTCAAGAGGTTTTTTTCTTCTTTTTTATTTGTATTAAAGGTTACTGTATAATTTATATATTTAAATACATAATTTATTATAAACTTGCATTGAATTTTTATCATAAATATATTTTAACGAAAAACTATCAAACTAAACATGTTGTGGAAAACATGAATAAAAATAGATTTTTATATTACAAAAATGGTTGGATGCAAATTTCAATTAATTTTTACCAAATTCTAAAAATTGTATGATAAGGAACAAAAAACATATTGCATCAAAATGGTGTCAAACATTCAATATGGCGGCAATAGCTCAAAATGACGTCATAAACTTTAAATGGTGTCACAAAATCAAAATGGCGTTGTTGGGTGACATCTATCTTTCAAACTTCTTCCTATAATTTACATCACTAGCACAAGCCAACCCCTCCTCCGATACCTAAATATATCAGTTTTCAAAACTTTTTATTTGGATACTGTGTTGAGGATCAATTCTTCATCTCTTCATTTGAGTTGTCGATTCGTGGTTCGATTATACCATGCAGGATATTGAATAAAGATTAAATTAATCTGCAGATTAACAAAAGATCAAGATCAAGCATTGCTCTCGACATCGTTCTCAATCCCAGCTCAGAAATCAAGATTTTAAAATTTTATTCATCAGGGGCTTTATTTGAGTTTAAAATGACAACAATAAGTTTTTTAATCTACATATTTTTAAGATTTTTAAAATGGGCTCTATAGTTCTAGATGAGGTGGAAGGTAGACCACATTTTAAACAGTAAAACCTTTTTTTAAAACACCCATTCATCATCGGAAATCAAAGACGATATTAATTCCCATTTTTCACGGGACAGCCTGTTCATAGAATTTCAAACGGCGGAGTAAGAAGACAACGGGCATACTTATGTGTATATATATGTTGTTATCAAATATTTTTACCAGTTGATTATCAACTTATTTTGTAAAATGGGTCTGTGTGCAATGCACAGTTGCTGTGTTTCATGTTCATTGGACAGTTTAAAATCATTACTTGAGTCTAACAGTCGTCTTTACATTCCGAAGTGTTATGGGTCTAATTGTACATATACATTTATATATATACATACATCCATACTGTACATATACATGTATTTCATGTATTCATACATACTGTACATATACATGTACATATACATACATACTATACATATACTTGTATATATATACATACAGTTTGTACATATACATGTATATATATATACATACATACTGTACATATACCTCTTTATGATCTCTATCTTTTATCTCCTGACTTTGTTCCTTCAATAAACCAAGAATAAACATCTCATTGTCAGACTAGGAAATCAATCGTGTANTGTATATATATACAAACATACTGTACATATACATGTATATATATATATATATACATGTATATGTACATACATATTGTACATATACATGTATATATATACATACATCCATACTGTACATATACATGTATATATATACTTACATACTATACATATACATGTATATATATACATACATACTGTACATATACATGTATATATATACATACATACTGTACATATACATGTATATATACATACATACATGCTGTACATATACATGTATAAATACATACAATGTACATCAATATCTGTATATATATACATGTATATATATATATACATGTATATGTACATACATATTGTACATATACATGTATATATATACATACATCCATACTGTACATATACATGTATAAATACATACAATATACATACATATTTGTATATATATACATGTATATATATATACATACATACTGTACATATACATGTATATATATACATACACACTGTACATATACATACATACTGTACATATACATGTCTATATATACATACAAACTGTACATATATATGTATATATATATACATACAAACTGTACATATACCTCTTTATGATCTCTATCTTTTATCTCCTGACTTTGTTCCTTCAATAAACCAAGAATAAACATCTCATTGTCAGACTAGGAAATCAATCTTGTAATCATCTTATTAATTAAAGGGACTGTAAGCGTAATCTTGTAATCATCTTAATAAGTAAAGGGACTGTAAGCGTAATCTTGTAATCATCTTAATAATTAAAGGGACTGTGAGCGTAATCTTGTAATCATCTTAATAAGTAAAGGGACTGTAAGCGTAATCTTGTAATCATCTTAATAATTAAAGGGACTGTAAGCGTAATCTGATAATCATATTAATAATTAAAGGGACTGTAAGCGTAATCTGATAATCATCTTAATAATTAAAGGGACTGTAAGCATAATCTGATAATCATCTTAACAAATAAAGGGACTGTAAGCGTAATTTCAAGTGACCTTCTATAGTCCACTTCATATTCATTACAGTAACATTAAATCTAGTCGACAGGATAAATTCCAACGAGGTTATAGTGCATAGAGTGATGATGTACGCTAATCCTTTACTAATTGTACAGGCCACGTACTTCACTTCCAAAGGTCAATCTGTATATTACACTACTCGGGGGGTGATTTCTGAAAATATTTAAATGGAGAATTTGTTTTCAATGTTACTATTAAAACTTACTACTCCGTTATCGTGTTTAGGATTACATAATCACAGGATGACGTACTATTACAGTCTTTTACAGAGCAATATTTCATCGTTGATAAACGGTTCTGAGAAAACTGCATAGAGTAATAAAACGAAGAGGTGAAGCTTAGCCCAGATGTATGCAACCGACCTGTCTATTAGTTAATTGATAGAGTGGTCGGTTGTATACACCACGATATGTTTACGTATCTAACACTGTACACTTGTATATAGAGTGATTTTATTTCTAAGGGGTGGTTTTATGTAGTTATTTGAATATTAGTATTGATAATTAGATAGACACTTAATATAGATTTAAATAAAGAAAGAAAATCTAAAAATTGGTCAATTCCATAAAATCCCCCTTAGAAATACGATCACTTTATAAATAAGTGTACAGTGTTAGATACGTAAACATATCGTGATGTATACAACCGACCGCTACTTGTAATCATCTTAATAATTAAAGGGACTGTAACCGTAATCTTGTAATCATCTTAATAATTAAAGGGACCTGTCTATTAGTTAATTGATAGAGTGGTCGGTTGTATACATCACGATATGTTTCACTGTACACTTGTATATAGAGTGATTTTATTTCTAAGGGGTGGTTTTATGTAGTTATTTGAATATTAGTATTGATAATTAGATAGACACTTAATATAGATTTAAATAAAGAAAAAAAATCTAAAAATTGGTCAATTCCATAAAATCCCCCTTAGAAATACGATCACTTTATAAATAAGTGTACAGTGTTAGATACGTAAACATATCGTGATGTATACAACCGACCGCTTTAAATTAATTAATTAATAGGGAGGTTGGTTGTGTACATCTGAGCTAAGCTTCACCTCTTCGTTTTATTACTCTATGGAAAACTGAGTGGAATTCAAGATACAAAACCTCCCCATACACTTGCACTCCGAAAGCGTACTGCATATTTGATGTTTATACTGTTTGAATAGGCCATAATCTCTTAATATCCTTTATCAGTAAACTATCCTAAGTGTACACTCAGGCTAATACTCACGGAGAGGTAGCTAAGATCCATCCCCCCTGATAAATTGTAAGATCTTGACCACTTAAAAACAATATTTTAATGTAAAAACAACAATTCAAACTTTATCTCTCACCATTGCATCTTCCTTCAGACTAGCTGGCCAGCTGTTGTTTGAATGCAAAAAATGCTGAACTCGATAAAATACTAATAAATTGAGAAAGTATTCTGAAATTTGTCCTCACAAGAATTTCTAAATTTTTTTGCAATCAAATAAAATCCGTCGTTTAAAAAAGTATAAATAATAACAATTAAAATGCCGTTTTTACAGTTTAAAAAGTGCCTGCCGTGGTGGGGGATTTAATTAACTGCTTTCGTAAACCCTTTACGTTCTACAGAACTGGAAGACTATTAGTTGATTGATTGATTGATTTTCCTGAACTGCATGCGGTTTGTCGTCTTCGTTTTCTACTTGTCTTCTCTTTCCGGCATTCCACTTTGGACTCCCACCTACAAAGTACAGTACAGTACAGTACAATAAAGTACAACTGTACTGTACTGAACTGTACAGTACTGTACTGTGAACTGTACAGTACTGTACTGTGAACTGTACAGTACTGTATTGTACTGTACTGTACTGTACTGTACTGTACTGTACTGTACTTTATAGTACTATACAGTATTGTACAGCATTGTACAGTATTGTACAGTTCTAGCACAATAGTTAGTACAAAACACAACCTATCAATTTCTCAATCATCAAAAGAAGTAGAATACAATGGATTCATGCTGGTTAAACAACCACTATCCAGTACAACTTATTTACGTTTTGAACACGTACGTACTTCTTTTGTTTATATCTTTAACTTTTGTCATTTTAGATTATAAAAATTTTAATAATCAAGTGGGTGAAAAATAGAGTAGTCCTTTACAATGGTATCATGATTAGGATCGAAGGGGTGGGGACTGGGGGGGGGGACAAAACTTCCCCCCACCCATTTATAGACTGTCAAATATTCTGAAGTTTTTTTTAATTCTAAAAATCTTACTTGTTAAAGCTCCAATACCAACAAACCCCCCTGGAGTATACAAATTAGAACTGGGCTCCTGAAAGTATTATCATTATTTCATATTATTATTGATGTAATTATTATAATTAATAATAAAAAAGCTCTTTGCTCATAAATGTGTTTTTGTGTATGTGTTTTTTTAAATGCTATAATTCAATTAAAGAATTTGGTTAACAGGGGGCCCAGCTAAAACAGCCCCAGGCTATTGAGTCCGCCTGCTGCTGAAAATAATATTTTACATATATTGTGATTTTTAAAAATTAATTCGTAAATGTTGTTTTTTTTCTGCAGAAATAAATGATTTGATTTGATTTGATTTGATATATATATATATATTTTAGCTATGGGTTGAAATTTTTTAAAGGGAACCCTTAAGTACCCCTTCAGTAACGTAGGCTAAAATAAATTCTAATTTTTTTTTTCACGGGCAAAGCCAGGCACTTCAGCTATTTAATATTATTATTATTATTATTATCATTATTATTATTTCTTTTACCATCAATAATTTCTTGATGTGTTACTGAGATTGTTTCTACATCAATTCATTTTTTTTAGATTAGACGATTCTTACTATTTTTAATATTTAGGAAAAAGCTGTGTCTTGTTAATTTTTTGCAGTATAAATCTGAAAATGACTTTTAAAGAGAAAATTTTAAATAACAAAATAATAATTACCCAAATTTTACCTTAATCAGAAATCCTACCCTTTAGGTTATGTCTACAATCCCTTTATTTTGATTTACCTTTCTACCCTCCGCCATTTTCTTTTTCTGTTCAGCGGCCATCTTGTTTATCATAGCATCCTTTTTCTCACGCAGTGCTTTCTCTCTCTTCTGCCTGCACATATAGGATAAAGTGTACAGAGTTGTACAAGTTACAACGTGTACAGTATGCAGCGTACAACGTATATAATATGTAGTGTACGACGTGTATAGTGTACACGTTTAGAACTTTTATAGTGTACAGTGAATAGCATGTACCATAGAGTAATAAAACGAAGAGGCGAAGCTTAGCTCAGATGTACACAACCGACCTGTCTATTAATTAATTAATAGACAGATCGGTTGTGTTCATCACGATATGTTTACGTATCTAACGCTGTACACTTGTATATAGAGCGATCGTATTTCTAAAGGGGGATTTTATGGAATTGACCAATTTTTAGATTTTCTTTCTTTATTTAAAGAGAATTCGAGGATGTTGACTGCAAACATTTGACAATTTTCAAATTTGTAGTTTATCAATTTATTAGCTAAAAGTTCTGTCAAAAATATGAAGTTTCTAGGGCATGAATTTAACTGAAAACATTCTTATTTCAAACATTTTTTATTGTTTCTTCTCTTCAACTCTTTATCATAAACATGATAGTGAGCTTACATAGGATAGGGTCGGGCCGGTACTTGCCACACGTCACTAAGGCAGTGTATAGTTTACATGTACACCGTGTATAGTGTACATGTACAACGTGTATAGTGTACATGTACAACGTGTATAGTGTACATGTACAACGTGTATAGTGTACATGTACACCTTGTATAGTGTACATGTACAACGTGTATAGTTTACATGTACACCGAGTATAGTGTACATGTACTACGTGTATAGTGCACATGTACAATGTGTATAGTGTACATGAACACCGTGTATAGTGTACATGAACAACGTGTATAGTTTACATGTAGAACGTGTATAGTGTACATATACAATGTGTATAGTGCAAATGTTCAATGTGTATAGTGTACATGTACAGCGTGTATGGGGTACATGTACAGCGTGTATAGTCTATAGCTTGCAATTTAATTTCATAGAGTACAGTGTACAGAGTAAAATGTTTTGTGCCCTCTAATTTAACAATATCATTTAGTCCTGTAGCAGCCTTTTTATAAATAAACATTGTTTTTTAGATTTTTTGTGGATATTTTTTTTGTTACCTTAGCAGATCCATAATGAAGAGGGTTCCCATTTCTTCTGGCACATGAGATTTTTCTGAAAACAAACAAATAAAAGAAAAATTTTCTTTTCCTTTTCCTTGTCGAAAAAAAGACAATTTGAAGAAAAGTCTTGTTTTTCAAATTATATGAAAACTCCTTTTAAATACGACTAATACAAAAAATATAGAAATTATAGAAATTCTTAATTTTAAAAATTTTGTTTAGATTTAAAATCTATTTCAGTGTTATAGTCTGAAATTTTCAAAACATATTTAAAACTGATTTTAATCAAAAAAGATTGAAGAAAAAACAAAAACAAAAACTGAAGGAAAAGTACTTTACAACTTTACAGGTATGACATTGAGACATTGTAGCTCATATAGTTTTGATGTAAGTATAATAATATCCGGTTATATATTACATATTATAAATTTAACAAAAGAATTTTGATTTAAACATGAAAGATTTCAAATATCTAGATTTTTTATTTTAACAATTTTTTACAACTTTGTATAGTTGACAAAATAGATCAAAAACAAAACAAAAAATTAAAGAAAATGTTCCGCCTGCATTTTCTGAAATGTCCCTTTTTTTGTTTGTATGTTTTGTGACAACAACGTTATACCGTAAGTGCACAGCCCCGAGAAAGTTTGCTGTACTAAATTAAATAATAACATTGATAATCAATGAACTATTTCGCTCCTTTAATGTCCAGGGTATGTTAAAAAAATAATGATAAGCTACAAGTCACGCACCTCTGACCCTTTAGTAAAAGTAAATTCAACCTAAAGCCTGACCGCGTCAACCTTGTTGCACCTGCTAGTCCTATTGAGGTTGACCGGGCTCGGAAATTCAAATGTGCTATACGGCTGCCCGTGAGGTTTTACAAAAAAGTTTAATTTCTCTAAAATGTAAAAAATATTCTCCTGTAAATATGCCGTGTCGCTAAATTTTCTATACGTTCTGTTGCTATAATGTTTGACTCCGAAAAAACCATCTTACGGGTTCATAAAAGAAGTAATAAATTGCCTTAAACTACAATTAATTCCTTTGTCTTGGCAACTAATTGAGTGATAAAAAAACCTTTGACATTTTAAACTTATGATTATATTCTATCTCGTAGATCCATATTTTACGTAAGGTTGTAAAAAATATAAAGATCGAAGAAATAATTTAAGGAATGTTTAATATATTTTTTTTGACAATTATAAAAAAACCTAAATCGTTAACAAATGTATCATTTACTCTAAGACATATTAGAAAGAATTGAAATTTAAACCCATAGGTATTAAATTATGACATTTATTTTATTTTTTTCTGAGAATAAATGACATTTCTTTGTAAAAATCTAGTTTTAAAATGTACACCAAACTTAAATAAAATTTCAAATTAGCGGGATTCAATAAAAATTGTTGCATACAGAAAAAAATAGGTTTTTATTATGGAATAAATATTCAAATTGATAATAAATCTATTAAACTTAAAATTAAAAGTTCGTGTCAAAGAATTTGATTTTTGCCACAAGCTCTGATTTTCTTATCCCTATTTCTTTGCAAACCAATATGTCAAAATATGAATTCTGTTAGATCAAATGTTCTAAGTTTAAAATATGTAAGGTTTACATTATCAGGTTGCCAAGATAAAGGGATTATAAAATTTGAGTTTGCGGCAAAAACTCAATTCCTTTCTTCTTAGTTTACATTATTACCTTGATTAGTATCTGCCATTATATTCTAGTTTTTAATCTGAAACAATTGAACTTCTTAAATCCGTCCTTAATTATAATCCATTTTTAGAATTCACAACGGTACCCTTGAAATCTAATAAATGATGTACAGTGATAGCCAGAAATTACTCTGGAATAGTAAGACGACCTTTAGAATCAAGTTATAACTTTGAAAAGTCCAATGAACAATTGTAATTGTACAGTGTGAACAGACCAATTAGACTAAATTACTGTATTTATAAGTGTCTAGTAAACTATTTGCTATGTAACAACTTCAGTATTGCAATAATGTCGTCTTCCCATTGAGTTGCTTTTTTGTTATCACTGTCAGTCTTCTGGTTCATAAAGTGTTCAATCCTTCGACAATTTCTTTCATAATTTCTGTAACAGACATGCACAATTTGCATTTTTTTAAAGAGAAACCACAATTGAAAAAAATAATCTAAAGTAGATAAAAATGAATATCTTCTTCTTTCATCTTGATCAGACAAAGTTTTTTAGGGTTGTGCATTCGACATGCCACTCTGTAATGGAAGATTGTTTGAAATTGCAATCTCTCTTTGATACCGATTTTATAAACAACAGCATGTAAGATGTGTATTTTAAATTGCAATCTCTTTGATACCGATTTGATAAACAACAGCCTGTAAGATGTGTATTTTAAATTGCAATCTCTCTTTGATTCCGATTTTATAAACAACAGCCTGTAAGATGTGTATTTGAAATTGCAATCTCTCTTTGATTCCGATTTTATAAACAAGAGCACGTAAGATGTGTATTTGAAATTGCAATCTCTCTTTGATTCCGATTTATTAACAAGAGCATGTAAGATGTGTATTTGAAATTGCAGTCTCTCTTTGATTCCGATTTTATAAACAAGAGCATGTAAGATGTGTATTTGAAATTGCAGTTTCTCTTTGATTCCAATTTCATAAACAACAGCCTGTAAGATGTGTATTTGAAATTGCAGTCTCTCTTTGATACCGATTTTATAAACAACAGCCTGTAAGATGTGTATTTGAAATTGCAATCTCTCTTTGATTCCGATTTTATAAACAAGAGCATGTAAGATGTGTATTTGAAATTGCAGTCTCTCTTTGATTCCGATTTTATAAACAACAGTCTGTAAGATATGTATTTGAAATTGCAATCTCTTTGATACCGATTTTATAAACAACAGCCTGTAATAATGTGTATATTGAAATTGCAGTCTCTCTTATAAACAACAGTCTGTAAGATGTGTATTTGAAATTGCAGTCTCTCTATGATTCCGATTTTATAAACAACATTCTGTAAGATGTGTATTTGAAATTGCAGTCTCTCTATGATTCCGATTTTATAAACAACAGCATGTAAGATGTGTATTTGAAATTGCAATCTCTTTGATTCCGATTTTATAAACAACAGCATGTAAGATGTGTATTTGAAATTGCAATCTCTTTGATTCCGATTTTATAAACAACAGCCTGTAAGATGTGTATTTGAAATTGCAATCGCTCTTTGATACCGATTTTATAAACTACAGCCTGTAAGATGTGTATTTGAAATTGCAATCTCTCTTTGATTCTAATTTTATAAACAACAGCATGTAAGATGTGTATTTGAAATTGCAATCTCTTTGATTCCGATTTTATAAACAACAGCCTGTAAGATGTGTATTTTAAATTGCAATCGCTCTTTGATACCGATTTTATAAACAACAGCCTGTAAGATGTGTATTTGAAATTGCAATCGCTCTTTGATACCGATTTTATAAACAACAGTCTGTAAGATGTGTATTTGAAATTGCAATCTCTCTTTGATACCGATTTTATAAACAACAGTCTGTAAGATGTGTATTTGAAATTGCAATCGCTCTTTGATACCGATTTTATAAACAACAGTCTGTAAGATGTGTATTTGAAATTGCATTCTCTCTTTGATACCGATTTTATAAACAACAGCCTGTAAGATCTGCATCATGTTAATGGTTATCATCTCGCATCTCTTTTGACGTCTATCATTGCGAAAGAGGGTATGGTATTGAGATGCACTTTTAAATATATTCAAAATAAAAAATGTTGGCAGTTTTCTAGGACACTGTACATGCTGTACAAATTGCAGAGAAACCGCAAATGAAAGTAATCAGTTTTAAGAAACAAAAACATTGATATCTAATTCATACTTGATCAAGCAAAGCTTTTAAGGGTACCGTTGTAAATCAGACATTGCCCTCATATTGTTGTAAATTGAACATGGCGGATTATTTTACTTTAAGTATACAATCTTTACAAGTGTTAAAGTCCAAATTAATCTTCAGATCGTTAAATTTAAAGCGGTTTCAGGTCGTCATTGAAGTCTCAATCAGTATGGGTAACCCTGTATCTTTTATTTAGGTTTAAGTCTTATAAACTGCAAGGATATGAATAGTAGAACTGAAGAATAATAAAGCTTTCTACATTTTTCTCTTTGTTAATAGATTCTAGTACAATAGATGGCAACGTAGAATTTGTAGACTCGTGCAGTACACCTGTATTCTAAAGCCACAAATGTCAATTCAATTTTTGTTTCCGACAAAATTATTAATAATAGTTTTATAATAACGTGCTTATCGTACAGTAAAATAAATGGAATTTTATGTGTTCTTTATTTTCTGTTTTTACACTTTTTTCTTTAATCTTGAAAAAAAATTATGTGAGAAAATTTCGTTTTTCTTGTTATATTTGACACTTGTGACGTCGTCTATAATTGAACCATTTTTCTGTTGCCACCTATTGTACTTGATAATCTATTTGGTCTGGACTGATTTACGCATAACAAAAGGTCAAACAAACTTTTGCGGAATAATTCTGGAATGACCTTTTAATTAATTATACACGAAGAGCTAACAATTGTCTATTCCAAATAAGGATTTCGATACCTGTTTTTTCATCGAGTATAGAGATCTTTCTGTTAAAACATATCGAAACCCGATTGAATTCCTCTAAAAGGCGAATGTACGCTGTGTACAGTCTGAAATAAAAAAACGGGTAATTTACTTGCGTAACCCGAAAGAAGATTAACTGTCTTATGTCAACAGGGATTTCAAACATTCAAAAGTAAATTGTTTGTTTTCAGCGTTTAAAAAATAAATAAAAGTGAATATCTATATTTTGCCTCTATTGATATTTATTGAATATATAACAGCTTGCAAAACAAAGTATTGATCAATTTAAACCGTTTCAGTAAATTATTAAGGATATGTCAGACATCCTTTATTAGTAAAAGGTTTAAAGGGTACCCTTGTGAATCATGTCACTTGTAATTACGCTTACAGTCGCTTTGAAATAATTTAAATAGCTTTCCAACAATACTTTACAGTTTGACCGATTTACCTCAAACTTTGATTGGGGGACTCAGAATCAGGGGCATACGAGAGAGGGGCCCCCCCCCCATATTAAAATACTTTAAAAACTCACTATTGCCCTTAATTAAAAAAGCTTTAATCAATGCTATACCTTCAGTGTTAAAATAATATTTGATATTATTATTTATAATTATACAATATGTATCGTTTCTATGAAAATGTAGATATTTTTAAAGAAACGTTTCCATCTATATTTTTCACCCTTTGAAGCTCAAATTCCCCCCCCCCCNTCAACACATCTGATATGAAATAAAAAAAAGAAATCTATTCTGGTTAATATAAATCACAATATTAATTATTTACAATTTACATAATCACATAAATTCATTTTTCATCCATAAATCAAATATATGTACATTGTACTCATTAAAAATTCATGATTTTACATGAAAAATATATTTTTTTTTTAATATGACACATCACACAATATTTACGGTGAACATGTAGGATTAATTTAATAGTTGTACTACAGTATTAAAGCAATATCATAATAAGTGGCAATACTTATCGTAAACATATCTAAAAATACTTGATAAACCCCCTTTCCGATACCCCCCTTAATGAGGCTTGGGGGGCCATGCCCCCCCTGGTTGCCCGCCTGATTCCTTCCTATTCAATTGTTTTCTGGTCATAACTGTAAAATTTAAAAAATAAAATTAGAAATTGTTTTCGGCGGTTAGCTAACAACAGGATAGAAATGAAAATTGCCGTTATACGGTGACAGCCGTTATTTTTGCTTTACTATATTAAAACCTGAACATGTTCCGCCAGTTTAACATTAAATCGTTAAATCAATTAACTCGGGCTAGCCTGAGTTTTACAGAAAGTCCGAGCTATTGTGTAGCTCACCAGTACTAGTACAGTTGTATTTTCCGTCGTGCAGACGAAAGGAACAATAGTAATATTTAAGAAATTAGTTCAATGTTTTATCGATTATAAATTCTTATTCTATTTTAAATTGTATTTCAAGAAACAGAGTTTACTTGGTTTGCAGAAAATATGACCGGTTTTTAATAGATTTAATTTAAGTCGTTGAATAAAGGAAAAATATTGTATTTACGAGGTAATATTAGAGACACCTAGCGACAATTTCTTGAACCTTAAAGTTCCAAGTCATATCGGCATACGCGCTCCTCAACTGGTAATCTCCACCACCTCAATTGGTAATCAGACAAAAAACCGTAATTAAATAATGAAGTAAGACCAAATTGACCTCTGTTAATGGCTCATGGTGTACAATATGCTTAAAGCTTTCTAATAATTGCTCCTCTGCAGTTTCGAAAATAAATCTATAAATTCGGGCACGGGTTGAAGTGCAAACATCAGGTATGCGAGGTGGGGAAAGATTTTGGTAATGTTACTTCGTCTATACGCAACATCCCCCAACTGAACTTTTGACCTACTAACTTTCCGATCTACTGCAATATCGGACCTGTTATCATTTTAGGGCTAAAATAGGTATTATTTTCACTTTTAAACATTTTTTTACTTTTTACAAAAAAAAATTCTTCATTTTTTACATATTTAAAAATTTTCTAAATTTTTTTTTATTTTTAACCCTTTTTTAATATTTTTCACAATATAATTTTTTCTTCATTTTTTCCACTTTTTTAACATTCACAAATTTTTTTTTTCATTTCAACTTTTTTTACAATTTTCTAAAACAAATTTTTTCCCCCTTATCTATTAAGCTATCAAGCTATCTATCTTTCTATCTTTCTAACTATCTATCTATCTAACTATCATTCTATCTATCATCATATTGATTTATTTTACCATTTGTATCGTTTCTATGAAAATCTAGATATTTTTAAAGAAATGTTTCCATCTCTATTTTTCATCCATTTAAGCTTACACCACAGTATTAAGAGGAAGTGTTTAATGAGTCCACTTAAGAAAATTACATGAATAATTTATTAACGCTTGTAATATGGAAGTGTTGGATCGAATAGTTTACAAAGTTAAAAAACGTGTCAATATTTTTTCAAAAAGGGGACAAAGCCAATAAAATTCATAAAAATGATAAGTAAACCTCCCTAAGTAAACAAATTTAATAAATAAATAATGGACAAAATATTGCGGTGTTTTGATAAAAGAATGGAGAAAAGTAAAATTAGGAAGATACAAGAATGAGCTGAATCAAAATAATCTGCTACCCTGAATACATAAAATACCATTGACATGACGTTTATTGTTATTTAAGAATATAATCTTTTAGTGCGCCAACTAAATTCCTTTCTTTTAATTTCTTAGATAAAGGCCTTATCCAGCTGTATTTCTCTACGGATTTCTTCTACGCATCAGAGAAAAGAATCCATATATTACGCAATATATCTTGAGAGGAAATCCTCCAAAACTGGTGTTATCTTGTTACATATTCCTGAACGGCTCCTCTCCCTCTGTTTTCCATCTATCTATCTATCTATCTGACTGGTTAGTAACAGAGCGAAGTATATATTGCCAGTTGAAATATAAACTTGTTATCTAAAACACACAGAGCTAGTTTTTATTTTTATACGAAACAAAAGAAAAAGAACCTACAAACAATTGGAGACGTATTTGATTTAAAACAAAGGTAAACAAAATTATCTTATTATACAATTATTTTCGTATATACCATATGATACAAAATATCACACGTTTTTGGTATAACAAAAATGGAAAACCACAAAAATTTATAAATAGAAAAGCTTTTTCTTACAAGTTTTTGGTTTTAGTTAACTATTTTCTTCATTTTCTTATAATTTGTTTTCATTATGTCAATTCATTAAATTATATTCTGATTTTTGTTTGTGCAGATTGTGCAGATTGTGCAGATTGTGCTGTTAAAAATATTAAAAATATGTTCAGTTAAATTTTTCTAAAGGCGTGACATTATCTAGATATATTCAGTTTATCCATATTATAGATATGTTCAGTTTTATTCATATTCTAGATATATTCAGTTTATTCATATTCTAGATATGTTCAGTTTTATTCATATTCTAGATATGTTCAGTTTATTCATATTCTAGATATGTTCAGTTTATTCATATTCCAGAAATGTTCAGCTTAATCATGTTCTAGATATGTTCAGTTTTTTAATATTCTAGATAGGTTTAATTTATTCATATTCTAGATATGTTCCGTTTATCCATATTCTAAACATGTTCAGTTTATCCATATTCTAGATATGTTAAGTTTATCCATATTCTAGATATGTTCAGTTTATTCATGTTCTAGATATGTTCAGTTTATTAATATTCTAGATTGGTTCAATTTATCCATATTCTAGATATGTTCAGTTTATCCATATTCTAGATATGTTCAGTTTATCTTATTCTAGATATGTTCAGTTTATCCATATTCTAGATATGTTCAGTTTATCCATATTCTAGATATGTTCAGTCAATCCATACTCTAGATATGTTCAGTTTATCCATATTCTAGATATGTTCAGTCAATCCATATTCTAGATATGTTCAGTTTATCCATATTCTAGATATGTTCAGTAGGAGCAGAACTTGCAGTGAAAGTAGCGAAGGAGGAGAAGGTAAAGAAAGTGTTTAAAGAAAAAATTTATTTCTTCATCAGTTAATTATATTAAAGTATTCTGGCATACATTATAATCTTATCTTATATCGTTTTATTTTGTATTATAAAAGAAAATGAAATTTTTTATTTAATCCTCAAAATTTTTAATTAGCAAACGAACTAAAGTGAAAGCTCAAAAAAATCGCTCTCATGAGATAATTAAATCTTTTTGATATCTTATGTCAATAAAAGCAACTTTAATAAAATGCAAGTAAAAAATACATTTAGCACTTTTTTGAAAGTTTAAATCCTTTAGTTTCTGTAAGAATAAAAGTTTTTGCACAAAAAGATTTTTGTTTGCAGTTTTTGGTTAATATTTTTCCCATTGGATCAGGATCCTTAAATCCGCATTTTATTTGCGGATCTGGATCCGGATCCAGGAAACCAAATGTTGCAGATTCGGATTAGATATATTAAATATTAAATATTATTTCGAATTTTTATTAATACAGTCGTCGTTGTATATATCAAAAGGATGAAGACGACTTTGATTTCAATTTTTCTACCAAACTTTTAAACAGCATGGATACGTGTTAACATGGAAACAAAGAGAAACAGCTATTTAACAGATTTTCTTTAGTTTTAAACTTGTAAACTGTGATTTGAGAAAACTTAAATAGAAATGTCGTCTTCATTATGGTGATATAAACGCCGGCCACGGTAGTTAATCTTTCTAACAAACATCTATCTCAGGACGACCTGGTTCTCCAGTTGTTGGATCTCCTGGTGGTCCAGGTGGGGTAGGAGGAGCTGGAGCTGGTAATCTAGTAGCATACGACATAGACGGAAAGTTCTCATACAGCAAGGTATGTTTAAAAACATTCCCCCCACAAGAACTTCCCAAAATGGATCATTTTAATCAAAGCCATTTGTAAAGATAGTTTTAGAATGCAGGATCATAAAGGAAATTGTCTTATACAATCTAACCTAGAACTTCTGAAACACTGAAAGTATTCATAAAATGTCGTTTTCTAGACCTACTGATAATTGAATGCTGTAGATATTTAGTTTTTGAGTTGAATAATTATATTTAGCTCTTTAAAACTACTCCTGCATATTTCATGTTTTTTTTATTAATTTTTACAATTGCTAAGATTTAGGTTTATAAGTCGACAAATTGGAAAGACGACATTTTAAAAATTCTTTTGATTTCTCCAAAGTACTGAGTTAAACAGTATAATCAATTCCTAAGGTCATTTCTCAAATTATCATTACCAAAGAACAAAAGTGTGTTTTTCCTGTTGTTCAGTTCCCGAATGGTTTTTTTCCACAAAAAAGAAAACTTCAATATGAAATTTTTCAATTGATCATTTTTTGGAAGCTTCTTATTGAACTATTTCCCAAATGACATTTTCTCATTTGATCATAGGTTCTGAATCAATCTTTTTCCCCAAAAACCCATTTTGCTAATTAAAAATTTTCCAAAAGGCATTCTGTCAAACTATTATTTCAATGGCTATTTTGCTGTTTAATGCAGAACATATATTTTGCATGCAGGGCAGAGTAGAATAGGTTTATTTACAATTCACATTATTTTGACAGCTCAAGAACAAAACAAAAACTAAACAAAGTTAAACCAGTTCTAGCTAGATCACAAATTATAATATAATCTAATCCTCAACTCCATTCTCCATTGTCTGTTCAAGCATGAATTAAAAATCCATGCTTATAATTGGGAAAACTGATTTTTCATTGTGATTTTTCTTCTACAACTACTTGCGCATTTCAATTGCAGGGAATCTCTATGGAAAATGTCAGAATTAAATTAAATTTCTAATGTTCCTCATATTAAAACAGTTTTATGCACTCGTTTTGTACACTATGTGACCAGTTTATAAAATTGTCATAAGATATGTATTCGACTGTTAGTAGATCTAAGTAAACAGGATTTAAGAACTGTGTTATGTAAAAATCTTGAATCTATTGCACAATATTGCAATGCACAATCTAGAAATATAAACAAATTTTGCGTGAAACAAAATATGATATACAATCATATTCCTTTAGACTAAGAATGAAAATTACCCATTCTTCATGAAGTTTATGTTCCGACTAGAAACTATATTTATATATTATACTTTATTCTTGTTTTTTTCTTATCATATTGTACCATTTTACCTTTGTGTACGAAATAAATCTATAAAAATAAATACTTTTACGTTTTAAATATGGAAAAAGCGAAAATATCTTCCACATAATTGATTTATTAAAGGATTCAAGGGTACCGTTGTGAATCAAGCTTTTGATTAAGGTTCTGAAAGCTACTTTGGGTAACAAGATGAAGACGACAATAGATGAAAATGGGAAATTTAATTATGTGTCTGCAGATATGCGCCCTGTGCCTCCAGGTATTCAATTTTGTGAAATATATTGAGACAAATTTTGAAACATATTTTGAGAAATGTTTAAAGAAAATTTTGTGATAATTTAATTACTTTTGAGAAATATTTTTAGAAATTAATACTAGATATAATTGATAATATTATTTCATATTGTCCGTATAGTTCGTCACCTGAAATTCAGCCAATGTCAGTGTAGTATACTGGTCACATGATTTTTGTCTGTATCACGTGACAACGATACTGCACTGCCATTGGCTGATCAGTTCTGGTGACGTCATACGGACTATATGTAATAATATTATCAATTATATCTATTAAAAATGCAAAATAAAAATTAAAAAACTAAAATAGGAGCAAACCTGAGATTCTCAGGCTCCTGTGGGATATATTCGTTTTTAGATTGGTTGCATATTTGCTGAATATGATCTGTTTAAACCTACTAATTTTATATATATGAATTTTCGAATAATTTTGACATAGTTTATATCAATTTCTCGAGACAGGAACATCAGATAAATGTCTTATATGTATCGTTCAACGCCTGAGATTCTCTGGTTTCATCCTATACCCCCTTTCATGTCTTCTTTACAATTTTAAGCCTTCGGATTTGTAAGTAGTCTTTAAATGAGCTATTCAATGATTTGACAAAGAAAGAAAGAAGTTTACAGTTGCAGGGAATCATGACTAAAAGGAAACAGACAGTATTAATTCTGTACAATCGTCTCTGAAGTCTCATCCTTTGTGGGTAACCCTGTATGATAGATATCCCTAACAGAATGGTTATCAATTATGTTCGTAAATCGCACCAAATATAATTTTTTTTGAAACCATGACCTTTTTTAGGTTGGTACGATGTTGATAAAACCAAACACAAGGTTCCTGTTGGCTGGTATGATGCTACCAAGAAATAAATACAACAATGCCCAGATATCATATGTATTCCAGCTTGAAAGGGATTAACACCGTAAATCTAAGAAAATCTCCATTTTCTATATTTTTTCAATATAAATCCTCAATTTTACTGCATACTTACCATTGGATAAGAAAATTACTTAGATTGATTTAGTACGCAATCAGTTAAAAATGTATGTAGTAATTTGTTTAAAATATCAGTCACGATTTTTCATCGCATTTTCTACCATTTTCGATTTTCGATCAATGCATTTATTCCTTGAAACCTGTTATGTACAGATGTTTGATTTATTTTTAACTATTCGACCAAGGCATTTAAATTTTTTTTGTATTTATTATTTAAAAAATGATATTTAGTCAACTAACGGTGATGGGGTATTTAGAGAAGTTTTTTATTATTAATATTTACATATTAATCTTTTGGGCCTATTTCAATTTTTTTACAAATGTAAGAAAAGATACTTTGTACTTGTACATAAATTGTGTTAATGTAATCTGTTATAATAAAATATTTCTGTGCCAAATTCTTAGTTTTTTGTTGTAAAACAATAGTGAGTAGTTGCAAAAAAAATCAGCGATGAGGTGATTGTGTGAGGTTGCTGTAGAGTATGCAAATATATAAACACAATTTAAGAAAATTTCTTGTACACTCAGTCTAATCGTTTACCATGCTATCAAGTAATGACGCAAAGAGTGTGCTGTGTGACCAGGAAGTAAGGAATAGAAGGGAGATGAAACTGACGCGGACCGCCCTATCATATGATTATACATGCATTACATACGGGTACTCCATTTGTATAAGAAATATTCAGAATAGGTTATTGTATACGCAGTAATTGTACATCAGACAAATATTTCTTATTCAAATGACGTGCCGTCTGCAAAGCATGTATAATCATATGGTAGGGCGGGCCGCGTCCCTTGTATCTCCCTTCTATTCCATACTCCTTGTGTGTGACCTTATAAATATAAGATTATGACGATTGACCTAAGTCATTTCATGGAAACTAACTAACCTAAAGGCTATCTGAAAAAGATGATAAAATTTGTTATTTGCGTGTTTTTTAAATCATTCATCCGAGTTTTAAGATCGCTTAATCTGTTCGTTAATGGAATTTTCTGTTCATTTTCAAAGACTTCCGTTTGTTATTGGAACGTTGCCCATGCCTCTAACTATGTTGGCGCATTATATTGCCGCAAATTATTTCAAAAATAAAAGATGGTAAAATCCACTCCCAGTATTAACAGTCATAACTCCTGAATTAAAAAGAAATAGAATAGAATAGAATAGAATAGAATAGAATAGAATAGTATAGAATAATGCTCTTTACCCTTGCAGATTTAAATACTGCTTTAATGTGCCCTTAAACTATAGATTTGACTATAGTAAACAAGAAAACTAGCAAACTATAATATACTCGGACACTACTGCATATTTCCTACTTCAGAGTTTTCTGGAATTCTCATTGTTCTATAAAGAGAATTATATCAGTAATAAATCCAAACCACAAGAAATATAAATTTAAACATTCATAACGAAAAATAAAAGGCCACAAGAGTCCTGAAGCACATGCATTATTATCATTTAGACTCACGTTTCTGGATCAAGTGTAACTGAACGTTTCTGGTTCAAGTGTAACTGAACGTTTCTGGTTCAAGTGTAACTGAACGTTTCTGGTTCAAGTGTAACTGAACGTTTCTGGTTCAAGTGTAACTGAACGTTCTTCCACAATTTGTTAAGTTGTTTGATACTAAAGATGATGATAAGAAATACTAAATGGCAGTAATATTGTAGTAAAATTGATTTAAAACAAAGATATAGTTTAACGGAACAATGCAAAGAGTCTTAAATAACTATTTACAGTATAATGGAAGAAGACATTAAAAGCTATTCACCAACTGTCATGTTTCGTGGGATACCCTGTATCAGAAATTCAATTTATTTTTGTTCTTTTCAATAACTAATCAATCAAACGATTTTTGATAAAAAACATAACATTAACATTTTACATGCAATTGATGAGACTAAGGAGTGTAAAGAAATGAAATAAATCAGGGTGAGGAGTAATCCCCCCATGATTTAGCCCCTGACCTCCCCCCACTCCCTTAAACCTCCTACGACACACGTACATGCATATACATTTCAGCTATATATATTATTATTATTATCATCTATATTATTTTATCTACCAACCTAGTACCTACCCACTACGATGGTTAGGAAGCCCTGTGGGGCCTTTCAAGTCTGAGCCCCCTTCCCCCTCTTGGACAAATTTATGTTTATATTCCCCTATAAACGTCAAAACGGCTGGAGCGATCGGGACCAATTTTTTTGAGGCAACTTACATGACCCCAGGGGAAGGTTTATGGATGTTACCCGGAAAAAAATCACAATTCGCAACATTAATCATTTTAGAAAATCCGCAAAAACGATTTACAGAGAAAAATGCAAGAGCAACAATAAACAGCTAAAATTGTTTCAAGAAAAGAGACGCAAAGTGCCCTGTAAGCACATTGCTAGTATATTCTTACGAATGGGTAAATTCGCCACATATAGGTCCAGACTGCTATTAAAAGTGTCCTCCTTTTGTCGACTTTAAAGTGTCGCATCGCCTTGTAGCCGCATGATTTTAACTTATCAACTCACTTATCCTTTTTGTATTCCTAGACTTTTACATTTAAAAACTTGAAAGCAATTGTTTTTAGCTTCAGTTTTTAGAACTATTGGCAAAAAAGTCATCGACTTTTGCCGAAGACCTTGCAACCTTTAGATCACCGTGTGCACGGGCGGAACATAATGGTTTCTGTTAGGGATGGGATTTGAATAGGGAAAGAAAAAAACGTGATCAAGAGGAGCTTTTATTTTGTGTTTGAATACAAATATTCCAACCCATGTTCTTCGAGGCTGTCTAAAACAATAAAGGAACACAGACTTTAAATGATAGAATTTGATAAATTAATATGATTAACCTTATATATTATTATCATTATTATTGTTTTTGTTATTATACAAACGTTAGTATATATTTTTTATATAAACTAGATCGATTCAAAACGAAACTCTCCAAGTTTGGAGATATTTTCTTGTCATAATTTGAACTTTCTGATACACTGAGATCCAAAGAGTTGTTAAGATAAAACATTGCAACCATTTTAAAGATTGGGTAGACTTTGAAGTGTCGCAACTCCTTGGCCTTGAGGTTTTTTTCTTTCTATAACTTTGTGTAGCCCTATACATGTTCAGTGTACACTAGTGTATACACTCAACACGAACTTCTACAACATACAACATAAGACTGTTAGATTTTTAGTGTACGTGAGAGCATGCACATTGGATAATCTGTGTATATCAGACATATATATATATATATATATAACGTTGTAATCTCTGTTTGTCCGATCAACTAAGAAACCCCTGGACCGATTGGGGCACTCAGGAGAGGTACGGGAATGTTCTTAGCTTGAGTTTGAGATTCTAAGTTGAGTGGGTCAACTTATAAATAGCGAATATTTAGTCTTGGCCAGTAAAAATCGACCAAATGCGGGTGAACGGGGAGAGTAAAAATGAATATCCCATGGGCAACGCTGGGTTCCCAAGCTAGTATGATTTATATCCAACATCACGCGACCATTATATTATTGCGAAAGTAAAAAAAGACAAAAATGTTAAAATCAAGTCATGGAAAAATCACCTCCCCCCCTGAAACCTTTGCGCCTTTGGTCGGCCGGGTCATTATACGATATAGACCAACAAGCAGCTGGTCCCGGGTCCCACTGCAACACCACCCAAAAAACAAAATAAAAAAGGTTTTTGTCAATTTAGATATTTTGAAATTCACATATTAAATTCATATATAACGACACACAAAATATGACAAAAATAAAAATGTTACAAAAAAATGTGTTGCTTTGCAGAGAGACCCGAGTTGCCGGTTTCCGCTAATTCCTCTATTTTCCTGCGATAGAGAGAGAGTTAGTTAGTGATCAACTGTTATAATTCACGGACACTAGAAGTTCGTGGATTATACATTGCTACACAGTTTCGTAGATTTGTAAAAGTATCATTAAAAAAATGAAGTTAAGAAGAGAGGAAGAGGAAAAGAAGGATGGGTTAAAATTAGGGATTGTCCGACTGGGAAGAGCAGCGGGAAAGGTATGAAAAGATAAAATAAATAAAAATCATACAATTTAAAAAAAAATTCACTTATTTCTAGAATAAATCAGTAAAGAATATATTTAGAATATAGAAGTATATTTGAAAAAAATATAAATATAGAAATGAGGAAAAAACAGCTGTTCGATGTTGAAAAAATAAAAAAAATTGTGTTAATGTAATCTGTTATAATAAAATATTTCTGTGCCAAATTCTTAGTTTTTTTTGTTGGAAAACAATAGTGAGTAGTTGCAAAAAAATATCATTAGGTAAACTGCTTACTAGATTGATTTTGTTTGTGTGAGGTTGCTATAGAGTATGCAATTATATAAACTCAATTTTAAAAAATTTCTTGTACTCAGTTTAATCGCTTACCATGCTATCAAAAAATGACGCAAAGAGTATGCTGTGTGACCAATGGAATGAATGAAATAGAAAGGAGATGCAACTGACGCGGACCGCCCTACCATATGATTATGCATGCATTACATACGGGTACTCAATTTCTATAAGAAATATTCAGAATAGGTTATTGTATACATGGTAATTGTACATCAGACAAATATTTCTTATTAAAATGACATGCCGTTTGCAAAGCATGTATAATCATATGGTAGGGCGGGCCGCGTCACTTGTATCTCCCTTCTATTCCATACTCCCTGTGTGTGACCTTTTAAATACAAGATTAAGACGATTGACTTAAGTCATTTCATGGAAACTTACTAACCTAAAGGCTATCTGAACTTATTATCGAGTATAGCTTTAACTTTCCTAACGATTTACTCCCGATAACCAAATCTAGCCATGAAAAAAAAAAACAATAAAGATATTGAAATGTGTTTATTTGCGTTTTTTTAAAAGATCATTCGTCCAAGTTTTAAGATCGCTTTGACTGTTCGTTAATGGAATTTTCTGTTCATTTTCAAACACTTCTGTTTTTAATTGGAACGTTGGCCACCTCCAACTATGTTGGCGAATAATTGCCGCAAATAATTTCAAAGATAAAAGATGTTAAAATCCACTCTCAGTATTAACAGTCATAACTCCTGAATTATAAAGAAGAGTATAGAATATAATAGAACCGAACAGAATATAATAGAATAGAGTGCATGCCCTTGAATTATAGATGTCGAAATTCAATAAAAGAATTAAAGGGACTGTTTACGTAATTTCAATGATTAAAGGGACTGTTTAAGTAATTTTAATGATTTAAGGGACTGACCAGCAGCTCAATAGCACTGTGAGTCTTCACAATAGAATTACAAGGCTGTTCCCCAAGAGAGGACAGTGAAAACAGGCACTCAAGTGTAGCAATCAGTAGATGAATATCATGCAGAGATAGATACTATAGTAAACAAAAAACAAGTAAACTATAACATACTCGTAAACTACTGGATATTTGCAAAACATAGTGCAGAATCATGCAATATACTCTGCCCCACACCCTTGCAAAGAATATTTAAATTAATACAGTAATAACCAGAAAGAAAATGGAATAGAAAGAGGACATTATATCAATAATTAAGTGTATTTGATGTTGTTACAAAGCAAATAGTTTTACTATAACACTTATTAAATCACTTATTTAGTGAAATCGGTCTGTATACACTGCACAATTGCCGTGTCTCATGCTTATTGGACTTTTTAAAGTTATAACTCGACTTTCCCTATTCTAGAGTTTTCTGGAATTCTCATTGTACAGGGTGTCCCAAAAATTATGGGAATTCAGTGACGAATTCGATATCGTCTTTGTTATGAACTAGCATAGTAATACCTAATTTCAAAAGCCATAATATTATTATGTCTGCTAGAGTTAATTTTATAAACAGGAGCGTACGAGGGCTTTTAATTATGGGGGTGCAGAATCTGCACCCCCATTTTGGGGTCCCCCCCTTTGCAACAGTATGCCCCCCCCCTTAAAAACCCCTTTTTTGAAAAAATATTGATACCTTTTTTTAACCCCCTGAATTTGGAATTTTTTGTTCCTATTTTCAGGAAAGAAACCCTAGTGCAAAACAGGAAAAATATCTGTCTTAATAAACTATAATATGTGAAAAGTTAAAAATCTAGTTTTTTAGTCTTTAGTCATTTTGACTCTTTTTAGAGTCTTTTAAGTCAAAAAAAATTTCTCCTGCGGCTCGATTTTTTGTTCCTAATTATGAATTTCCTAAAACATCTGGCCCCCCCTCACTTAAATCCTGTATCCGCCCCTGTTTAGACTGAACGTTTCTGGTTCAAGTGTAACTGAAATACTTAAATTTGTGCTTTTATTGTATTTCATTTTTCAAGTATATCACAAAAACTATTATGGTTTGTGAATTGGCGGTAGTCTAATTAGATTTGTATATGATACACCTGTGAAATGATATAACATTTGTCTTTATATATATAAAGCTTTAATAATTCTGCACAAGTTTAGAAATTTGTGAAATTTAGAAAAACAAAATAAGAAACCTAAATCTCAATAAAAGTAAACTTTATTATACAAAGTTTATGTACCATTAAAACTTTATTATCATGTTAAGGTTTTTCGAAAAAAAGGCTTTTGGTGGATGCGAAAGCTAAATATTTGTTTTTGGAAATCGAATTGCTGGACGTGAGAAAGAGTTGGGGAGCCTGGCAGACATAGCATGAGGCTCGGAGACGATTTTGATTGGCTAGGAGTTGGCTTGGAAACCATTCTGCAAATTAGGTGGATCCGGAGGTCAGTTAAACTCACAATAAAGGCAGACCACATTTTTGAATTGGCAGGACCAGGGCTATTTTGTTATTATAGTTTCATTCATCGTATTTGTAAAATTATACTGTACATTCGTCTGATTAATTATAAATTTGAAATTGTTAGGTTCTATTTTCGTAGTTGGCCTTAGAAGACTTCTTCATCATCAGCCTATGGACGGGTTACTGCAATACATATGCATCCCAGTTCTATATTGAATTAAGAATCTGGTAGGTTATGGATCTAATAAACCAGGCAAGAAAAACCAAAAAAACTCACTAAAGGACTTGTCAATTAAAGTTACCTAAAATGATCATCCTAGGTTTGATGATGACACAGAAGAAATAGGATTAAATGAATTATTTTAACCGGCTATAGGAATCGATAAATTTTATTAGTAATTTATAAAAAACCTTTAAGAAAATTTTAAAAAAAATTTGTTTGCAGCCTGAAGGATTGCCAGTCAGAGCAGTGCACCTACACATTGGGGTTCATTAGTAAATTACAAGGTTCCTCAAATAAAAAAGGGAGCGCTGGCTCCACAATTACTGTTTGCGCAGTTTTTTTGTTACTGTGCAAACTGTCCAGCGCTCCCTTGAGCACTGGACCCACAAACAAATAAATTGATTCCGGTTCTTTCTAATTATATGACTGTATGAAAAAAGCAAATTCATCTGTTTACAGTGTGTCCCACGAAACATGACAGTTGGTGAATAGAAAACGTCTTCTTCCACAATTTGTTAAGTTGTTTGATACCAAAGATGATGATAAGAAATACTAAATGGCAGTAATATTTTAGTAAAATTGATTTCAAATAAAGATATAGTTTAACGAAATAATGCAAAAAGTCTTAAATAACTAATATACAGTATCATGGAAGAAGACATTCAAAACTATTCACCAACTGTCATGTTTCGTGGGACACCCTGTATCAGAAATTCAATTTATTTTTGTTCTTCTCAATAACTCTTCAATAAAACGGTTTATGATGAAAAAGATAACATTAACATTTTACATGCAATTGATGAGACTAAAGAGTAGTAACAAAAATGAAATAAATCGGGGGGGGGGGGGAAACCCCCTGATTTTGCCCCCGGCCTCCCACAACCCCTTAAACCTCCTACGACACACGTACATGCATATACATTTCAGCTATATAGTGAGTCAAAAAAAAGTGTGATTTGCGGCGCCTGGTGCAAAATTGTACCTTTTTTGTGCAACTCTCCTGTATGATGTTTTTTCAATATTTTTAAAAAATTTGTATTTTTTTTGCTACTTCAATTGCCCAAAAGAAAATCCGCGAATCTTTTTTTTCTCTCAAAATTGGCAAAATTGTAATAATAAAATTCGCAATTTTCAGTTCTGGGCTAATTTTTAAGGAAAAGTTATTTAAATTCTCTAGTTCCTTTCTTCTTAGTATATTCTAAATTATTAAATATACGCTGTTCAGTTGAAACCTTAAGAACCATTGAAAAACTTTTTTTCCGTAAAAATTATACCAGAACTGAAAATTTCGAATTTTCTAATTACAATTTTGCAAATTTTCTGAGATTCTGTGATTCAATCTTTATAAAATTTTAGATTTCGATAGAAACAATTTATTTACACATTTTTGTTTTTCTGAACTTTTGATTTTGAAAGAAAAAAAGGTTCGCGGATTTTTTTTGG
>NW_019402123.1:29028-32668 GCF_000591075.1 Eurytemora carolleeae
TCGCAAAATATATTTCAAACCTGAAACAAGGATGATTTAATTACAATGTTTCTGGAGTTACAAAATGCGAGTATTTGTTTTAATAAAAAAAATAGCAAATGATCAACTTTAAGAAACACAAATGGTAAAGGATACAGTTTAAGGTTGTTGAATGAGCGGAGTAAATATTTATAAACTGATAAGTTGATACTATTGAAAATAAAGTTCCGAACATTGTTTGTTGCTAGTATTATGATTGTATTTGAAAGGGTAACTTACTATTAGGTCTTAACACACTCGAAATAGAGAGGTGATTGATTTGTGACTAAAACATAATTGTCTTCTGAAAATAATTGCTTGTTTAAAAAAAAAGAAGAAAGATTGTTTTCACTTGGAATTTTAACTTATTTCACTTTAACATGAGCGGTTTTGGTACACAATCGAGTATCAGGGTTGGGGGGGTTGGGTTTGGTGTGTATGTCTCCGTCAGAGAAATAAATCCTTGGCAAACCTGGCAAAGACGACTTTCAAAGGCTCTGGGGAGTTTAAAATGATTTTGTTCAACAACTAGATAGATTCCGACCGAAACTCTCCAAGTTTGGAAGATATTGTCTTGTCATAATTTGAACTTTCTGATACACTGAGATCCAAAGAGTTATAAAGATAATTTTCTAGATTGGGTAGACTTTGAAGTGTGGCAACTCCTTGGCCTTGAGGTTTTTTATTTCTATAACTTTGTGTAACCCTGTACAGTGTACACTAGTGTATACACTCGATCAACACGAATTTCTACAACATACAACATAAGATTTTTAGTGTACGTGAGAGCATGATTGCACATTGGATAATCTGTGTCTATCAGACATATCTATATATATATATACAACCTTGTAATCTCTGTTTGTCCGATCATATAACTAAGAAACCCCTGGACCGATTGTGGCACTCAGGAGAGACACGGGCAAGGTTATAATGCAAGGAAAGTTATTTCAGAGGTGAACGCATCTTTTGTACTGCAGTGTACTGTCTCTGGGCGGTAATGTAAACACAAGACGGATGTTACAGCCTGATATGGGATCCATCTTTCACAGAAAAAATCAATGAAATATTCTGGTCATAGGAAACTATTGTGTGAATTATCAAAATTATAAAAATTTAATGCTTTTATATCCATCTTTCACAGAAAAAATCAATGAAATATTCTGGTCATAGGAAACTATTATGTGAATTATCAAAATTATAAAAATTTAATGCTTTTATATCCATCTTTCACAGAAAAAATCAATGAAATATTCTGGTCATAGGAAACTATTGTGTGAATTATCAAAATTATAAAAATTTAATGCTTTTATATCCATCTTTCACAGAAAAAATCAATGAAATATTCTGGTCATAGGAAACTATTGTGTGAATTATCAAAATTATAAAAATTTAATGCTTTTATATCCATCTTTCACAGAAAAAATCAATGAAATATTCTGGTCATAGGAAACTATTGTGTGAATTATCAAAATTATAAAAATTTAATGCTTTTAANCTTGCTTGGGTCTCTTTAAGCTCTGAAATAAATCTTTTTGACTTTTTCATCTCTGACTCTTTATACTCGATAAATAGGTCTCTTTGACTCGCCATACTCTATGAATAAGTCTCTGTGACTGTGACTCGTTTAACTCTATGCATAAGTCTCTGTTACACGTTTAACTATGAATAAGTCTCTTTGACTCTTACACTCTATGAATAAGTCTCTTTGACTCTTACACTCTATGAATAAGTCTCTTTGACTCTTACACTTTATGAATAAGTCTCTGAGACTCCTTAAACTATATGAATAAGTGTCTTTGTCTATTTAAACTCTATGAATAAGTCTCTGTGACTCGTTATACTCTATGAATAAGTCTCTTTGTCTATTTAAATGGTAAAATCTATGAATAAGTCTCTTTGTCTATTTCAACTCTATAAATAAGACTCTTTGACTCGCCAGCTCTTTAACCAACTCTCTGTGACTCGTTATAAGTCTCTTTGTCTATTTAAATTTTAAACTCTAGAATAAGTCTCTAAGACTCTAGAATATATTAAATAATTGTGCATCTGTGTAAATGGAAAATATTGATTTTTCTTGTTTTCTTACTCGAGAAATCAATACTAGGACATACTCACACACAACTATATCTATCTATCTATCTATCTATCGATATTGAGATAAAAGATAATATCTAGATAGATAGAAAGATACGTTTCTTTATTCATCTTATTTCTTTTTCTTTCTATCCTTTTTATGCAGTTAACTGGCAGTATTTCTCTCTATACATGGGTTACCTTACCCACAACTATTATATATCTGGATATACAAGTAGATAACAAAATAAACTTTAAATTAAAATTTAAAAAGAGATACAGATGGATAAATAGATAGAAGTATAGATATATAGATTTATTTCTTTAACCATCGCAGGCGCTTTATATGTCTATCTTTTTGTCAATCTGTCTAGTTAGCTGTATACAGATAAATAGAAATAACGATAAATAGATAGATAGGTAAATAAATAAATAGATAAAGAAATTAACTTTAAATTAAATTTAGATAGAGATAGATAGATAAATAGATAGATAAATAAATAGATAGATAGATAGATAGTCTGATATAAGATAATATCTATCTATCTATCTATCTATCTTCTATCTATATATCTTCTATCTATCTATATCTATATATCGATATTGAGATAAAAAGATAATATCTATAGATAGATAGAAAGATACGTTTCTTTATTCATCTTATTTCTTTATTACTCACAACTGATATATCTGGATGCAATTGTAGATAACAAAATAAACTTTAAATTCAAATTTAAATAGAGATACAGATAGATAAATAGATAGAACAATAGATATATAGATATGTTTCTTTATCCATCGCAGGTGCTTTATATGTTAGCTGTATACAGATAAATAGAAATAACGATAAATAGATAGATAGGAGAATAAACAAATAGATAAAGAAATTAACTTTAAATTAAATTTAGATAGAGATAGATAGATAAATTGAGAGATAAATACATTTCTTTAATCATGTTTTTCCTTTTTTTATAGCAAGCCCTCTTTTTCAGTCTATCCTTTCTTTGTACCTCTCTTTCTTTCTATCAATCTGTCTAGCTAACTGGATATATGGATATACAAATAGATAAGAGTTAAATAGATAAAGAGATAAATAAATAAATAAATAAATAAATAAACTCTGTATTAAAATTTAAATAGAGATAGGTAGATAAATAGATAGATAGATAAATAGATTAATCAATAGATTAATCGATAGATAAATAGATAGCTGAATAGATAAATATATAGATAGATAGATAGATTGATAGATAAATTGAAAGATAGTAATAAATAGATAGATAGATAAATAGATAGATAGATAAATAGATAGATAGATAAATAGATAAATAAATAGATAGATAAATAAATTAATAGATAAATAGATAGATAGATAGATAAATTGAAAGATAGTAACAAATAGATAGACAGATAGATAAATTGAAAGATAGTAGCAAATAGATAGATAGATAGATAAATTGAAAGATAGTAGCAAATAGATAGATAGATAGATAAATTGAAAGATAGTAGCAAATAGATAGATAGATAGATAAATTGAAAGATAGTA
>NW_019402123.1:32802-38155 GCF_000591075.1 Eurytemora carolleeae
GTACAGTACAGTACAGTACAGTACAGTACAGTACAGTGCAAAGTGATTACTACCTAACCTATAATATAAAAAATAAACATTTAATAAATTTTTAATTTTTGATAAAATGTTGAAATCTATAATTTTATCATCTTGTGTTAGATAAATCAAATCAACGTTGAGTGTCCCAATGTTCATTCTTCTCGTGTTAAAAATAAAAGTCTAAAAAAATAATATTTTTTTCAGATTAGAGAACCTTATTCTAGTTCCACTAGCAATAGGAGATAGGTAAGCTTAAAGGGACTTTTATTTCAGCAGACCTTCCATTTAGAGAGTTGAATGCCGGATTATTCACAACGGTCCCCTTAAAAACTTTGCCGATTAAGTCTGAGATACATATTTTGGTTTCTCGTTTTTAAACTAATTATCTTAAATTGCGGTTTCTCGTCAAAAGTGACTTGCGCAGTTTTCATGGAGAAACAATGAGAACTTATAAGAGACACTAGAGTTGGAAAAACGACATCCTCAACATTACTGAACAGTTAAAGGTTATCAGGGTACCCTTGTCAATCGGGAAATGTTGTTCTTTTTAAATGAATGATTACTTAAATTACAACTAAAGTTCCATTAGACTACAAACATTTGGCAAAAAAGGTTATTAAAAAGTGGTATTATCACAGGAGGTTGCTCTATTTAGGGGGAAGAGGGAGGGGAGCGGCATCCAAAAAATTCCAAAAAGCATAAAATTGTTACTTTATTCAATTTTCCGAATTAAAGAATTTGAGCCGTGTCTCATATTTGAGACGCGACTCAAACATTGTTGGTTCCACTAAACATTGTATTCAGGTATCGAGATTTGAGCTGGCGCTCAATTGGAACCGGTTTTGGGCGGTTCAGTGACGTGGTTTAAATTCGTTAAATTTGGCCTCTGGACTGATTTCGAAATTGATCTAATTATGTAAATAATATTGAATAACATATAAACAATTTTTTTTATTTTTAGATGGTGTAGTCATCCCAATCATAGTTTTTCAACCAAACCAGGAGCACCAGGTATACAAATATGTTAAAAATATTTAAAATAAGAAAAAAATTTTAGAAAATTTTTGTTTTTAACATTTTATCTATTCTTAGGATTTGATATTGAGGGGTCTCTGTATTGGGCAGCAATTCTTCAGCTTCCATATGATCCATTAGATGAGGTAATGAAGAATATTAACAGATCTTATTGTTATAGGCTATAAAAATTGGAAATTAAAAAAAAAAAATTTTAAAACATTTTTTTCTTTTTCCACGGGCAACGACGGGCCCTTTAGCTAGTCTTTAATAAGTGAAGATATTCGATATCAGATGGAAATATAACGTAAATTTCAATTAAAAATAGAACATACCAAATTCACAAGCGTTTTCTTTGTTAGAGCAATACTCATTTTCCTTTCTAAAAATCAGAAATTTCCGACTGAGGTTTCTCTATAATGTGAGACAAAATTGGCTAAAACTTAGTGAAAAGTAAACTTTAAACTTATTATTTGAAGATAAGATTAGTATTCACAGTTTGTAATTTGGTTTGAAAAGAGAGGAATTGAAAAATCATATTTGTGACAACATTTTAGACCCAATTCCTTCACTAAACCTAAAAGGTTAATATACAGTGAAAACCAGAAAATTGTGGACTTGAAAAAAACGATATTAAAGAAATATTTGTGTGCATTTGATGTTGTTACAATGCAAATAACTAGTAAAATGTTTAATCATTTATTATGTATTAAGTATACGGGTCTGGTTACACTGCACAATTGATGTGTCGAATGTTCATTAGACTATTTTAAGTCAGAACTTAAGAGTTAAAGTCGTCTTCTTATTCAACAGCTTTCTTGTTCTCACTGCACTGTAAACTGAAATGTGTTTTGTGTAAAGTATGCTGAGAGTGTGGTTGTGCGAACCTGTAACCAAGATGGAGTAATTACTGAAGAGGAAGACGACAGTCAGTGCTACTACGAATGCAGGTACTGGACAATCAATCACTCAACTGATGGCAAATTTTTTAAATAATTATGTTTAACTATAATTACATTATGAAATGATTTTTTCCGAGATTTGACAATTTTATTTTTTTTGTGTAAACTATTTTCTCAAAAAATAATTATTTTATTTTATCTTAACAACAGTAAATAAACTTTAAAAACTGTAGGTTTGGTCCCTGTATTGCTGTAGAGAAGGATTTAAGGGAATTTTCTATTTGTGGACGCTGCCAGGAAGCAAGGTAGGAAAAACATGTGTTTTTTATCATCCCGTGCGCAAGAAATAATTGCTTGATAAATCTCCATTTTCCATTTTCTAATTTAATCTAATGTTTGTTGTTTAATGAAATTATTTTAGATACTGTGGCGCGGCATGTCAGCAACGTGACTGGAGTAATCACAAGCGCATTTGCCGCGAGAAACGACGCGCTTTCCCGCTTATTTTCACAGAAGCTGAACCAGACAGATAATGCGGGAATAGAAATTTGAGAAAATCCGCAATCTAGTTTTATCGGAAGGAAGCACAACTATACAAGAAGACGTATCTTGCCTAATCATGATTGACAGATCTCAAATCTACCAAAGTTACCGCAAATCATTAAGTTAAAACCTATATTAGACCAAATTTTTTTCTTTCTTTTTTCTTTTAAGGCCCATTTGGACAATATCAATTTAAAAGCTAAGCTCAATAAGAAAATATTTAGATACAATCTGCATTTAGTCATAAAACTCAACATTCCATGATATAAGAGTTGTACATTTTTTTCTAAAATTTTATTCTGATTTTAAAAAGTCAATATTCTTATTTGAAAAATTCTGAAAAAAATTGGAAAGCAACATTTGTCAATTGATCATTCCGAAATTTCCGTTGTCTAATTGTATGTATTTTATCTAAACCAGTATTATTGTGTATACACTTCTTTGTTTACTAACAAAAACTAGGCAACACGAATTATTTATTAACTAGATTTTTTTTAAAAACTCAATTATAATTTAAGTCAAATTTTTGACAAAAACTTAAGAAAAAAGTTGATTCAAAAATGTATTTATTGTTGTTGCCTAACCTCTCTACTAACCTAGTCACATACCTTAGAACTTTTTATATATTTATATAATCTTTTTCATAAAATGAAAAAAGAACCCAAGAAGAGCAAATGAACTGTTCATCTAAGAGCATAAATTTGTTTAAACCCTTGATATTGATATTGATATTGATATTGATATTGATATTGATATTGATATTGATATTGATATTGATATTGATATTGATAATGATATTGATATTGATATTGATATTGATATTGATATTGATATTGATATTGATNGCGATAGAGAGAGAGTTAGTTAGTGATCAACTGTTATAATTCACGGACACTAGAAGTTCGTGGATTATACATTGCTACACAGTTTCGTAGATTTGTAAAAGTATCATTAAAAAAATGAAGTTAAGAAGAGAGGAAGAGGAAAAGAAGGAGGGGTTAAAATTAGGGATTGTCCGACTGGGAAGAGCAGCGGGAAAGGTATGAAAAGTTCTTTTTTTAAAAAAGATAAAATAAATAAAAATCAAACAATTTTTTAAAAATTCACTTATTTCTAGAATAAAGCAGTAAAGAATAAATTTAGAATAGAAGTATATTTGTAAAAAATATAAAATATAGAAATGAGAAAAAAATACAGCTGTTCGATGTTGAAAAAATAAGAGAGACAAAATACAAAATATATTTATATGTTAAAAATGTACAAGTCTATATATAATTATTTCATTTTCTTATTACAATTTTGATCTTATGTGAATAATTTTACAATGTTAATTAGTTTTTTGTGATTATTCGTATATTATTTAAATGGAAACAAAGATGGCAGTACATTTTTTTACTCTTTAAAGAAAAATTGGAAAACCAAGGGCGCNATTTGGCTTCTTGGATGCTTTAAAGGTACACATACAGTCCAATTACCTTACAAATACTAAATTATCTCTCCTTTAAACAAAACTATAGCAGAAAAAAAATGTTTTCAAAAAATCTACATTTTTCTGTTCTGTTAGTATTTATACTAAAGATAGTGACAGAAATTTTTGAAAATGAAATTCTGTGAACCAAACTCAACTCTGTGAATTTAAAAGGGAAAATTATCCTACAGCACTGCAAAAATATATATATTTTTTGTTCATTTTTTTGTTCTTCATTCTCCCGCCCCTTCACATTTTTATGGGGAGGCACTTCCCCCCTTGCCTCTCCCCTGTATACGCCCTTACGGATAGTTCGTTCGGACTTCTGTCATGGAGGCTCTGCAGGTCCACGTATACAATCTTCTTAGTCTCAATTCAGAACAGCAAACTAATTTTTTTTATGTTCTTCATTTTGCAGTTTATGATTTTAAAAGTGTGATAGCTCTGAGTTTTTCGCCCCCCCCCATTCACATGTCTAAGGGGAGGCACTGCCCCCCTTGCCTCTCCCCTGTATACGCCCTTACGGATAGTTCGTTCAAAACTATCTGATATTACTATTACTGAAGTCATTATAAACCTAAAATTAAAATGTTAAACCGGAATTCAAATATTTTTTATTCTGTTCGCACTTCAAAGCAATTCGAGTACTCGGACGACACTGTGCTATATTCAGGGCTTTGGGAATGTTTATCTATGTTGTTTATCTATGTATATTGTAAATATTTAAATTACGAGTTTAGCTAATTTTCCATTTAAAAGTGGACCCACTTATTTAGAGTAGATAAGAACATGCCTTAAATTTTGATTGGGGGACTCGGGAGACCTACGGGAATGTTCTTATCTTGGTTTTGAGACTCTAAATAAGTGGGTCCACTTTTAAGAGGAAAATTAGATAAAATAGTAATTTCCAAACCAAGGTCGGGAGTAAAATGAGTAACCTGGGCAAGGCTGGGTTATCAAGCTGTTATTTTTATAATTCCAAAAAAGCTAAGTGTAAATGGGAAAAATGGAAAATTCTACTTTTTTTGGACACTCAGGGGTGGCCGGGGGGTGTTATAGGCTATAAAACCCTCAGTAACACTCAATTAAAAATGGGACATACCAAATTCAGAAGCAATACTCATTTTCGTTACTAAAAATCATGAAATTTCCGACCGAGGTTTCTCTATAACGTAAGACAAAATTGGCTAAAACTTAGTGAAAAGTAAACTTTAAACTAATTAATTGAAGATAATATTAGTATTCACAGTTTGTAGTTTGGTTTGAAAAGATAGGAATTGACAAATCATATTTGTGACAAAATATTAGACCCAATTCCTTCACTAAAACTAAAAGGTTAATATACAGTGAAAACCAGAAAATTGCGGACTTGAAAAAACGATATTAACCCTGTTGTTTATCTATG
>NW_019402123.1:38750-64502 GCF_000591075.1 Eurytemora carolleeae
AGATGTGATGGAAAGGTAAGTATTTAGAAAATAGGAAATGGAAAAAGATTATTTATGGAGGGGGGTCCAAAAATCGTTCACTAGGACAGACCCAAATCTAAAAATTAAATTTAAGACTTTGTCTTTGTTATTTCAAGTAACCTTTAATTTAAAAAAGGCGATAATACCTGAATCCCAACGGCACCCTTTACACCTTTATTCGATCAATAATATCGTTTCTCTAGGTTAAAAAGTATTATAACAATTTTTTCCCTTGTTTCTGAAACAGAAATGCTCAGGTCACTTTATAAAGACCACACACTTATAAATGACCAATTTTCAAAGAGAAAATGGTGAATATTGAATATTGCATTTTATTGGTTCACCAGACAAAGCTTTTAAAGGTAACGTTGTGAATAAAGAGTTACTTGAAATAAAGGCTACAGTCCCTTTCATCTATCTCTAACTATAATGTGCACAAACTCTACTAACAAAACTAACCATTAGTCAATGTAAACATAAACCAAAGAAACAAAATAGAAATAAAATTTATGTCATAAAACCCACATAATTTAGTTGAGTTCCATAACTAATAACTAGAGGTGAAGAGAAAATTGTGAGTTTAAAAAGTTTAATTCGTTAGATATTTGTAAATATCAAAATGAGTTTTGTACATACAGTGATAACCAGAAAACTCCGAAATAAGAAGACGAAGACGACTTTTAGATTCAAGTTCTATCTTCAAAAATTCCAGTGAGCTTTAGACACAGCCGTTGCAGAGCAAAAACAGACCCAATTCACTAAATTCGTGATTTAATAAGTGAGTGATAGGAACAACATATCAAATACACTTAGTATTGCCTTAATGTCGTCTTTCGATTATATTGTTTTCTTAGATCCTAGGACTTTATTATAGTCTTTAATACAGTTAAGTTAAGTTATTAAAGCCATACATCGAAAGAATTCATCAAATGTTGTATTCTTCACTTTCTGATACTGGAATGTTGCAGATATTTAGTTTTTTAATTAAATGATTATATGGAGCTCGTTAAAACTGTTCCCTCATAATCATGGCTATTTATTTATTTTCGCAAATACTGAGATTTACTTAAAATATTATAGAACTCATTAAAAAATTGTCAATACTACATTTGATAAATTCTTTCTAAGTATGGCTTATTTAGGGTTTAACGGTAAGTGTTTTCAATTAGTTTTAAAAGAAATTTTAAAACTTCAAAACACAGGGAATCTCAATGCAAGAAAAAATGCATATGAAATTCCATACAGTCGTCTCCGAAGTCTCATCCTTTGTGGGTGACCGGACTTTTGACTAGAAACTAAAACATTGCTATTCTTCCTAATAACTCTTTAATAGAGCTGAGTTATGCAATACATTGAACATATTTCGTTTATGACCTTATGAAGCCTGAGCTGAATGAGATATCCTTAATCCCAATCACTTAATCTGAGTATCAATGGACACACTTTTTTTCTTCTTAAACCGTTCTTTCTTGGATATAGTTGAGACAAATCAAAAACCAGGTTTTTAAATTATAGAATCCCTTCCGTTTCTGTATATTAATCTTAAATGGCGCGCAAAATTTCAAATTTATCGGCTTCATATACGCAACTCTGATTGGTTAAATTTTATACACTTTTTAGGATACAAGTACAAGATTAGGGGTTAGTCATATCAAGAAAAAGAGAGGTTCAAGCATAAATCTCGATATCCACCATTCTAAAGTTTTCAGCTCAGATTAAAAAATCTGTTTGTCTTAAGGATGGACGCTTAAAAAATGTGGCTCGGACGAGTAATTGTTGTGGATGTTGAAGTTAAAAAAAACATGTAAGATTTCAAACAAAGTCAAAGCGAACTCAGGAATAAGAGATAAACATTATAGATATTTCAAATTAATTGATTACAGGGTGTCCCACGAAACATGACAGATATATAGCAAGACAATTTGAAGGTCGTCTTTGATATTTGAATTTATTTGTGAAATTCAGTCGTCAACTTACTTTATCATAATAATAACCACAAAATTCTCCTAGTCCTGCATATTTCCAAAATGTGATCTGCTTGTTTTGTGTTGTCAATGTTACCGGAGATATTAAGAATATCGTTCTGATTTCAATTTTGTTAAATAAAAGCAAAATTGTCGAAATCAAAACGAAATTCTTCATATCTCAGGTAATATTGAAAGCACTAAAAAGGCAGACCACATTTTTGAAATGCCAGAATAGGGGTATTTCACGATTATTATATCTAGAATTTTACTTTTTAGTTGACAAATAAAGCAGCAAATTAAAGTCGTCTTGCTACTGTTATGTTTCGTGGGACAACCTGTGACATGAGTCAGAACTTTTGGGCAGACGCTGAACTCTAACCTTCGGGTGTTTGAGGTGGGGAAGACGTCACTTCAGATCTCACTGCCGTTTTTTACTGAACGCCGCACTCAATTAAAAGCATGACTAAGGGGGGATGAAATTTGTAAATCCAGATTGAATCATTTCGGTGGGATGCCTGCGTAGAGACTGACAGCTGGTGGGGTGCCTGTTATGAATCTCGGGATCAAGAATTTATCTCAATCTATGCAGAGTACAGACCAACAGATTAATTCAATCCTTCCCAGTCCCGTAGTGGTCATACTCTACACATGGATTCTTTTAATTAAGAGGATCTCAAAGCATTAATCCTCATTAACTTGAAATTGTCCACATTACATATATGAGATCAAGTGTTCTGGTTCAAGATTATACGATTCTCCTCAAAAAGTCCCGACTCTAATCAACTTCTGAAAATTAAAATACAATTTTTATCTATTTTATATTTCCAATTATAAAGTTGTGTGCTCGGGGTTTCCCTGTATCCGGCCTATATGTATGACTCAATAGCGTACACAGAAATAATTATCCGGGGGGGGGGGGGCAATTATGCGAAAAGCGGAAATTTTTTTGCCCCCCCCCCCCCCTAGGAGCTTCAAAGGGGGAGCTGGGAGCAAAATTTGAACTGTAAATTCAAGACATTTGGCTTCTTGGACACTGTAAGGGTACACATACAGTCTAATTACCTTGCAAATACTATTTTCTCTCCTTCAAACAAAACTAGCAGAAAAAAGTGAGCTCTGAGTTCTAGGGGGCGGGCTACAAACCCCCCCCTTACAGGTCTAGGGGACACTACCCCCTTGCCTCCCTCCTCCCTGTGTACGCCATTGATGGATATATAGTTCATATAGTGCAATTAAAGATAATATATAGGGTGTCCCACAAAACATGACAGTTAGTAAATAGTGTTGAATGTCGTCTTCCATACACTATATTAGATATTAAAGGCTGTTTGCAGAATTATTTCGTTTTAAAAATCTTTTGCTCTTTGAAGTTAATTTTACTATAATATGACTCCTATATAATATTTTTATTATTGTCTTAGGTATTAAACAACTTAACAAATTATGGAAGAAGACATTTTAAACTATTTACCAACTGTCATGTTTCGTGGGACACCCTGTATATGATCTAAAAATTGGCCGGGTCAAGAGTCCGGTATCTTAAGAGCGGTATTAGCTAATACCGCTCTAATACCACTCTTAACACTAACACCGGTGTTTAGGAAATACGGATTCATAAGTCGCTAATGCTGCCTAATTTGTGGCAGGATTATCTAGCCTAGAACAGCTGATGCGTTCATAAGTCATCCTAGCTAAAACCAGGATTATCATCCAAACTTTACCGTTTTGACTCTTCTGCGCAACTCTTTTCTCTTCTCAACTTAATAATTTGTTAATAATTATAAAGACGACTTCTAAATAATACATTTTTTATTATATGACGAAAGATAGATTAAAAATTTATGAAAATATCTTGCCAACTAAACTTTTTACATTTCATTATCAAAGTTAAAAAAATAAAAAATTTTCAATAAGATATATTTTTTAGAAAAAAAATCTTTAATAAAGTTTTGCTCATAAAATGTTTTTTTTTATATTCAACACATTTTATTAATATACTTATGTAAGGAGGGTGGGGGAGGGGTCATTTTTCTGAATTAAGCGAAATAAGAAGTATTTCTTCGCTTTTTATGCATCCCTGTATTTTAAACATCCCTGTATTTCATGAGGTTACGAGAATATCGAATCCAAACCAAATTAATACTGGTAGAACTGGTTATTTAGGGTAGATCATCCTACCTAAATCTACCCTGCGGGTATATTAGTTAACACCGCTCTTAGTAAAACTGGCATTTCTGTTAATACCGGTATTAGCACAACTTATGAACGCGTAGGGTAGATGATCCTACCAACCAGGATTAGTTAAGAGTGCTATTAAGGGACTCTTGACCCGGCCTAATGAGAAGAGGTCACACAATACGTTCTCTATGAACTCAAACTGAGACTCTGAGTCAGCATTGTACAGATGTACTCAAGTATTTTAAAATTAATCCAGAATCCAGATACCGGATTTTTCATTCAAGTTGTTTTGGTGCAGTTTCATAAATTTTGTTTAGCGTGTGCTACAATTTTCATAGTTTTTAGAAATACGTCTCTTTTAATGTTGTCTCTAGTGTCCTATTTAATTTCTTAAATTTACTTTGTGGTTTTAAATTCAAACAAAGCACAACAGGGCTTTTTATTTTTTCCTTTTAAGTTTTCGCTATTTTTATATCTTTAATGGTTTTTTTGTGCATGTTAAAGGTGAAAATAATCTTTATAAATGTCATTTATTTCGTTTTTGTTGCTAACTTTGTCCTAATTTATCAGCATAAAGGGACTGTAAACATAATTTCATGTGATCAACATTTGTAATCAAAACTTGTATACTAGGACGGACCCCTTGATTGCATTATTTCATCTGAACAAAAACATCCTATAGAAATATGAGTGCAGAGTGTTTGGGTCCGTCTTAGAGAACGATTTTTGGACCCCCAGAGGGGAGGGGGGTCCAAAAATCGTTCTCTAGGAAAATTACCGAGTTTTCAACCAATGCATATGAAGATGGTAAATTTAGTAAAGTGATCTTTTATACAATGATCAAAGTTGGAATTCTATGTTTTGTTCACTTAAAAAGGTTTGGATTTAGATATGAAGACCCCGGCGTTGCCCAGGGTACTTATTAATTACTCACGCCGTTAACCCGCGCTTGGTGTTAGATGACGATTTTAACTATTTTTCCTTATAAAAGTTGACCCATTCAACTTAGATTCTCAACCAAGCTAAGGACATTCCCGTGGTTCTCATGAGTTCCCATGCAATCAAAATTTGAAGCAAATTGGTTCAGTAATTCCTAAGTTATGATCGGACATACAAACAAACAGAGATTACTACTTTATATATGTAGATTATAGTTATTCCTCTAAACTCGCTGAAATATTAGACACATCTATTCAGTCTCATAACGTTCACATTTTACCCTATACGTAATTACATTAGGTCTTAGAAGTAGTTATTGCTAATAGACAATCCTCGATGTCGTCATGCAGTTACCCCTGTTAATTGGGACTAACGATGGGCTGGATTCGTTTTACAGAAACTTTTAATATTTTAGACTTTATAAAGGTTTTACGACAATCTGAGAAGGGTCCAATGATTAAAAATTGTATTCTGCAAGAGTTTACTTATCAAACATGCAAACTTTGTTATCTTAGGTGAAATAATAGGCAAAAAGGAATCAAAAACTATCGTTTTCGCCTTATTTTTCTTCTGGGGTAACAAATTCTACAGAATAAAGTTTTAAAAAGTAGGAACCTTCTCATGTTGTCGTTAACACTTTTTAAAAGTCTAAAAACATTTAAAGTTTCTGTAAAACGAATCTGGCTATTGCCCATCCCCATAATGTGGGACACCCTGCATCACATGTTATGATTGATTAACATTGGATTATTGAATACCTTTTTAATTTTTAACGGGCACGATCCCTTTAAGCTTTGTGGTTTTCTTTCTTAGAAAGCCTATAAATAGTTGAACAAGGATAATGTTCAGTTTATCAGTTGTGACTAGACAGTAAGCTAACACTGCCCGCCTGTACTGATCCTTTTATGAACCAGGGCCCCGTCTAAATGATGGTTTGATCGCTAGATGTCATATTTAAGTTTCTAATCTGATATAAAGATCATATAAAGATAACTAGCTGAAGTGTCCGTGGAAGTTTAGTAACATTTGAGAAAAAATTCAAATTTTGAAGAAAAAAAATTTGAAAAAAATCGAATTTATAAAAAAAATCAATTTTTTAGCCTATATTACTTCCGCGGTACTCAAGGGTTCCCTCGAAAAATGTTAGCTGCAACTTGGTTTAGCCGTTTGGCTAGTTATAGCTAAAAGTTCCATTTTATATATATGAGCGAAGAGGAAGAGGCAGCGCTGGGTTCCCAAGCTAGTCTATATGTATAAAGTTGTAATCTCTGTTCGTCTGTTTGTTTGTCCGATCATAACTCGGGAACCCTGGACCGATATGCCTCAAATTTTGATTGGGGAACTGGGAAGACCCACTGGAATGTTTTTAGCTTATTTTTGAGATTGCTCAAATATCATGGTTAACACTGGAAATTCATGATTTTATTTTTAGAGATTATTTTAGATGAAAATGGCGCGAACTGGTGCCACTGACTTGAGCCGAGCTATACAAGCCTACAGGTAGTATTGAGAGAAACAAACTATATTTCAAGTATTCTCTATCCCATCCCTCGGCTCTCCTAAACAAATCATGTGATAATTTTATTGCAGTTTTCCCCTAAAATTTCTAATGTGTTTATTGAAAATGTCAAAAAGGGTTCAAAAAAGGTCTAATCCTATTTAAAAAATTTTTTGTGCCCTCACATCATTATCNGTACTGTACTGTACTGTACTGTACTGTACTGTACTGTACTGTACTGTACTGTTTAGGATGAGAACCTGTTAAGTGTGTCTACCCTCTGGTCTCAAGTCAACCTCTCCTCCTACAAGAATATTAACTTTTCCAGAACAGCAATCATCAACCCTCTTACTCTTGGTAGATATTTTGTTGTAATCAACCTGAAAACGTCACTCCCCATCCACATCAAGATTGAATCGGGAGAAAAATAATGTGCATAGTTTTGAATTTTAAAACACTGCATAATTTAATTTGGAACAAACCGTTCAGAATTCCTCCTGCAGATCTGAGGGCTTGATATCTTTTTAAGAAACATATTTAATGTATTTTTATGAAATGATATGAAATCGCAAAATTAACTATTTCTAAAATTAAGTCTCAACCGGATTATATATAGTACTGAAGCCATATCTAATTAATAACGGTATAATTAAACACATTTCCAAAGGGAATCATGGTTTAACTTTGTCTGCGAAATTCAACCACTTCTCGCTATTCATTACATTCTTCAGTTTTATTTTATAGGTGGAGTTCATTTGAGCAATCCAGTACAACAAGCTGCAGAGGATAAAGTATTGTACTCTAGTGATACAGTACACAGGTAGTATTGTACTCTAGTGATACAGTACACAGGTTAGTATAATACTTTAGTGATACAGTACACAGGTAAGTGTTGTGATCTAGTGATACATTACACAGGTTAGTATCGTACTCTAGTGATACAGTACACAGTATAGTATTGTACTCGAGTGATACAGTGTCGGTGACAAACAGTTTATTATTGTAGGGTTGTGGTTTGAAGTGTTGGTGATGAACAGTTTATTATTGCAATGTTGTGGTTAGAAGTGTCGATGACAAACAGTTTATTATTGCAGGGTTGTGGTTAGAACTGTCGGTGAGGATCAGTTTATAGAAGTCTGGGGAGCTGATAATCTTAGGAAGAACAAAATTTATCAATAACATTTTTATGATTTTTTAAACGTCTTTTTCTCAATCCATTCCGCTCNTTTACAGTACAACTGTAATCCCCCCTCCAACCTGCATAATAATAAACTGAACTGTTGTACAGTACAACTGTAATCCTCCCTCCAACCTGCATAATGATAAGCTGAACCGTTGTACAGTTCAACTGTAATCCCCCCTCCACAAACCTGCATAATGATAAACTGAACTGTTGTACAGTACAACTTTAATCCCCCCTCTACCAACCTGCCTTATGATAAACTGAACTGTTGTACAGTACAACTTTAATCCCCCCTCCACCAACCTGCCTTATGATAAGCTGAACTGTTGTACAGTACAACTGTAATCCCCCCTCCACCAACCTGCATAATGATAAACTGAACTGTTTACAGTACAACTGTGAACCTCAAGGACCTGGATGCACATGGGAAAGTGTACGGTGATGAGGTATATATAATAAAAACTGCAGATATTATTGTTCAAAACATGATTTTTAGAAACTAGTTACTTGGAAATCAACAATAGTTCTGATTGAATATTTGTAATAAAAAATAATTATGAAAACTAGGAACGGGCACAGTAAAACACCAAAGGTAGTGCAGGGGGATTGTTTGATGTTTAAAACTGCTTAGAAATAATTAAATAATTCTCGGGTATTGGTTTTGTTCCTGCGTATCGAGCCCTTTTGAATCCCTACAGCACTATAGTTTCAGTAGAAGTAAATATTTTCATTAACTGATAGCGTCGATTAAACGATTTATCTCGAATTGGATAATGAGTTAGATAGAAAGATAGATTTTACCACCATACTATTTCTAGTGGTTCAGAATAGACAACAAACACATGATTGAACCCTGATTGGATCAGGCCCTAATGGAATTGGCATACAAGAGTGGCACCACTAAATCATTCTACAATAAAGGAGTAGGATCGCGACTCTTTGATCAGTCAAGATATTAATGGCACTTTTGCGGAGGGTCACTGTAAACTTACTTCTACATTTTCTTAAAAGGGATTATAAGCATAATTTTAATGACCCTTCATGCAAAGATGGCGATCAAGTATTAATTAGATATTAATGTTTTTGTTTGTTTCAATTGTTATTTTTATTTGCGGGTTTTCTACGGCGAAAATGATTTGCGCATTTTTTGTTTAAAAGGATCAATGCTCACCGACATTTACACTTTTCAGAGTCAGAGAAACGGCGGTATGGTCCACATTTTTGATCAGATTAAAGTTTCAAGGATACCGTTGTAAATCTAGCATTGCCATCTTTGCACGGATGGTCACTTAAAATTACGCTTACAGCCCCTTTAAGCGACCCATCAGCTAATCCCAAATTCTTGAAAGTGAAAGGAGACAGGGGTGTCAAAAAAACTCTTGAATAATTGTGTATTTTAGGAATTCGGAAGTCTGGATTTGAATCCAGGATGTACAAGTCTACTTTATATTGCGGAGAAGAAAGCTACTAAAACCCTTCCTTTCCTTTTCCAAGGTTTGGTCCAAACATTTTATTTAAAGGGAGTGTCTGGCTAGACATCGTAGTTGAGCTGAGAGTGCAGTATTGAGACCTTTGTAATATCCTCCTGGATTGTCCAACCCGGCAGGAAGGCGTGCTGCGCCAATACCAGCAGAGCAATCTGCCGCATTCGGCAATACAATTCTGCATTCTCAGCTCAACTATTATGTACACGCAGACACTCCCTTTAAATAGACAGTGGGCGTAATATCAAGCCACCCTATTCCTCTTTTAAATAAAAATAGTGGCATTTCCTAATCACAATTGTACCATTTAAACCTTTAAACAAGATTGTGTTATAGAGAAACCACACTCAAAAAAAATCATTCATCCTTGATAAGACAGTGTCCGAATTTAATGAATTTAAGCCGCGTCTCAAATCCCCCCGGTTTCAATTGAGCGCCGGCTTAAATCTTGAAAAGTTGAATTAAATTGAATTTAAGGGGAACCAACCATATTTGAGCCGCGGCTTAAATTTAAACTGCGGCTCAAATTCTTTAAATTCGGCCTGATGTTTAAAAGGTACTGTTGTGAACCGGACACGCACCTTAGCACTTTGTAAATGAAAGCTTAAAGCTTATTAGCGGCGGTATGGTTGATGCAAATAGTAAGTTTAGATTTTTAACTTTTTCATTTTAGGAAACCTAAAATAATAATTTTTTTTTAAAATCTTATAATACAACTTTTACTAAGAAACTCTCTTTAGGTGTTCTACCAGAGGGGTCTGAACAGGGAACACAATATAAATACAAGTAATATAATTTTAGTGATTTATTTATTCAAAAGACAAAATCATGAAGAAAAAAAATCCATCTGACTTCAAAAGTTTTGAAATAGAGATTTTACTGGACTGATTTCGTTTAACTTTATCTTTCTATTCTTTAAAAAAGTCATACTTTAAATTACGCTTAGAATTTCTCAATACAAATTACGCTAATTATCAACTTTAAATGACGCTAACACTCCCTTTAATTGAAGTCCCAGTTTAAATAACGTTAACACTCCCTTTAAGGGAGGACTGGGGAGAGCAGATGGAGGGTAAATGTGATCCAGTGATCGCTCTCCTAGATCTTGGCAAACCAGCAGTTCAGGTATCTGGGCCTCGAGGTTTATTTTTTCTTTGAACAATTATCAACCCCCCACCCCTTTAAGAATAATTTTCAGAGAGTGATTAATTTGGACCATTAAAATTATGTATGAACATTGTTAGACTTTATATAAAAATCTGGCAATGCCGAGGTGCTCGGTCTCCGTGCTCGGTTTGCTATCCTGTCCTAGCCACAGCAATCGTCAAAACCTAACCAAACTTAAAAAATAAATATAAATCTTCCAAAGTTGCATATAAATTTGTGGGGGGCCAGGGGGGGGGGGTAAACTTAAAAAGTTGTTAAATTTGTATTTTAGTAAAATGTCACTTTTGATGTTTTTTGAAATTTAGTTTAAAAAACAGGGCATTTTGTCAACTTTTTCAATCCGAGTTTAGCTCAAAATTATTTCATTGATTGATGGGGATCCGGAAAATGGATCCCCACTTGAAAAAAATGGATCTGGACCCAGGTCATGAACATTTATTTAAGATTTACTGATTTTTTATAGAAGAAGACTTTTCGAATTATTTTTCTTTCTTTATTCACTTATTTTTATGCAACAATTTGATGAAACATTCAGAGATAAGTATATTTTTGATAATATCTCTTTTTTCAACAATTTAGATTTGAGTTTTTGAGAGCAACAGATTTTTTAGCAGATTTTGGTTGATATTTTGCCCTTGGATCCGGATCCTGAATCCGCATATTTTTGCAGATCTTGATCCGAAATATTGAGTAACGAGGCTGAAATTATTAATTTTGCCTCTAGTTATTTACACTCTAGTCATTTACAGTTTATACAAATCAAAAAAGAAAAGTTTGGATCTTAGGTCACTGACCCCCATTTTTACATGCAACATTTTCATCTGTTTCTTGGTTATAGAGGTCCTACTAGTAACTGTACTACAGTTTATTTTGTAAAACAAAAATATGAAGGTTTCATTGTTTATTTTATCCTTGCATTAAAAAATTATTAAATTTATGTTTTTATATTGGATTTTTTGTTTATAGATTCTTTCTGGTATACCAGAGGGTTGGAGCCCTGGACTTGTTAGGTAGGATGTAGGTGTATGTAAATATTTTATCTTAGGTTGTCAATCATTATGGTTCGTTTTAGGTTCATTTTTGAGGGTTTGATATTTTTAAAAAGGTTCCACATAAATCTGAGAAGTTTTACAAACTTTAAAATTGTATATTCCAAATATTTACTGTTTTCACACTTTGCCAAATTTTTACCCTGAATTTGAGAAAAAAAAAAAAAAAATCCTGAACAAATGTTTATTGATTCGTTTCCCTTAAATTTTCTTTTTCTAAAGGTTTCTAAACAGGATTTACATTCCTAAATATACTTTGACATACTAGGTCAGTCCTAGATATACTTTTCTCTTTAAAGGGACAGACTAGCTATGTAAGGAAGTTGAACTGAGTATGCAGTGTTGTAGACAAATTCTTTAGAATTAATTTGAAACATATAAAACTTTTTAAAGATCTGTAAATCCTGAGTTTGAGCGCAAAGTCGGTGTTCAAAATCGTACTTTTGGGTGGATACGTTTTCAGAATTGTTTTTTTTTTTAATTATTAAATAACGAAGACAAAAAATGTAAATAAAATTCTACAGTAAACTAATAAGTTGTTTAGGAACAGGTTAAATTATTCTTATCATCGAAAATAAGTAATCTTTTCTTTTTCTCGTTATTCTAGTTTCTCATTATTCACAAAGATTTTCTGCAGAATTTCTGGAATTATTATTGAAAAGACGACATTTGAAGAATTTGATGAAATCGGCGAATAAATTCAATGAAAAATAAGAAATTCCATATAATTATGAAAACGAAATAATTGATTCAAGCATTGATTTATTGACAAATTTCTTTTGAGAAATATGTTCCTAACCATCTAATTATAATACTGTATAATTTTTACTTTATTTTTTTTCGTCGCTATTTAGTAATTTTTAAAAATCCAATTCCGAAAATGTATCCACCAAAAGTACAATGTTGAACGTCGACTTTGCGCTCAAACTCAGGATTTACAGATCTTTAAAAAGATGTTTATTTCTCAAATGAATCCAAAAGAATTTGTCCACAACACTGCATACTCAGTTCAACTACCTAACATAGTCGGTCTGTCCCTTAAAACAAGCAAAATTTTTTAAAAGTATATACTCAGACCCTTCTCTCCTGCTCTAATACCAAGCCTTGTTTACTATCTTTTTTATTGTTAACAAAACAACTAGTTCTTGAACTGTACGAATAGTCATGGTAAAAATCATTATCCCTCCTCTTCTCAATTTAACTCTCATTAAGCAATCACTACAAAACAGTTTCATATTTCAGCTTTTATTTCTAACAAGCTTGCATACAGTCTGATTAACAGTACAGATACACAAACATATAAACTGTAAACAAATTCATGCTGTTAATTAAAAGAAAGAACATTTAATGCTAATTTTTTAGCCTATGATACCCCTAGGATATCCATGGGGTCCCTTAAAAAATTTCTACCAATTTTGTCCAGCCGTTTGGCCAGCTATATATGAGCAAAGAGCTTTATGATATAGATATATCTAATCTCTCCCTGAAATCAGAGCTGGATTATTATTGGAGGAAATTTATACCCCTGTGTTTGAATTTACTCCATCTTTAGGTTCTGGTGTAATGGGGTGGTAGGAATTGTTTACCAGAACACCCCCAGAAAACTAGGAAAGGTGTACTGCAGCAACAGGATTAGTCAGCTCTTCTACTTGGACTTTCAAGGTTAAAGGGACAATTGCACCATTAAAACCTTTATCTTATTAATAATGTTGAAGATAACATCGTTTATCTAGCTTTTAAAGTGTTTAACAATGATGATTTCTCCAGTATTTCTGAAGCAAAAAATGTGCAAGTCACTTTTGTCCAGAAACCATAAATGAAAATTACCAGTATTCAAAAAACAAAAAAACATGGATATCTTATTTATACTTAATTAGACAGATGTTTTAAGATAAGCCACTCTATCTATGAAAGATCACTTGAAATTACGTTTACAGTTCCATTAAGGAGTGCACTTCTGTACAAAGCAGTGGTTGAGAACGTACAAAGCAATGGTTGAGATCCACTAATCGGGATGCCAGTGGCACATATTGAACCAAAATATTCATAACAATTTGAATGTTCTCAAAACACAAAGTTTAAGTGTGTTGGCTGATAAAAGATGAAAAAAAACTTGCCTCATCTCTATTTGAACAATCCAAGATATAACACAAAAGAAGCAACAACAAAAATTGAAAATTTTGCTTAAGTAAAAATTGAGTTCTGGATCCATTTTGTCCCATGACAGATACACACTGGTACAAATGATACTAGTTTTAATAAGGGAATTTAGAAAGAAATCAAATATGTTAAGTTGGGCTTGGTTTTGAGAATTGGGGGGAAAAAATGTTTTGGTCAGATTTTGGCACTACAAATCCATTTTTAAAGTTTACCCATTTTAATGAAAATTTTATCCGTTTTGATGAGAAAATGCAATACTTTACATTTAGTTCTCTTAAAACTACTTAATTTGACTATTTTACATTACTACATATATTAGCATGTGAGGAATTCTGTTTAATTATACTTTCAATTATTCTTTCTTTTTAAAGGTAACTTCCGTATACTGAGGAGTGAGATGGATGGTCAATATCTCGGTATAACTGGGTTAACCATCCAGGGAGAATCTGGAAGACTGGTCTGGACTGAGAGAACTTTGCTATCCCAGGAATGGATTTTAGGAAAAATTGAATGAAGCCAAAAGGTGCAGACATGGAGGTCTGTCATCAATGTTTGAACTTACATCGATTGGAAATCGACAGTACAGGGAATGTCAGGCTTTTTTGTGCAAAGATCATGAACCATTGTAGAGCATTTTCTTTATCCTGCAGTAGGAATTTTTCCCGGTTGGTCTGTAAAGAACGTATAACAGTAAACTAATAATACAGTAGGTATTTCTTTTACCCTTCCCTATAAACCCATAATGGTATTAAAATCCCTGGTCTATAAGGGACTGTTCCCTGGACCTCATAGAGTGCAGAAAGAGTTATGACTCTTGATTCATTAGAAGGATCCCCTGTAGAGGTTTTCAGTGCTGACCAGCCTGTTTATACAGGTAGATTCCTATGGACCTGAAATAATTTTTAAAACAAATTTAATACCACCTAGAAATGGTTCATAGTTTTAACCTTCATCTATATCCTTCATAGTTCTAACCTTTCTTCTACATCCTTCACTCACTCTTTCAAAGTATGGAGTAAATTTTTTTTTCTTTTAACTCCTTAAGTTTTGTTGTCCCTGTTTTACCTAAAACTTCCTTCATTTCAATCTTTGGGAAAGCATGGCATTCCTCTCTCTGGGTAGCTTGGGAAGGGCGGTTGCTGAGCCCCGCCCCCCCCATTCTGCTCCTGTTGGGCTACTGATAACTAGTGCTGTGAGGGTAGATTTTTAAATTTAAGTTGGGTAGCTTTGCTATCAAGTAGAGATGGGTGCGTTTGGCTTAATCTCAATTTGTTTGTCTATTGTTCTTAGCAACCCATTCATTCATTAAAAATTTGAATTCGTTCGTTTTAAGAATTATCATTCATTTTCAAATCTATTTTTTTGTTTTTAAAATGACTGATTGTTTTGTTTGATAAAATCATTTTCTAGTGAGATTGGACTTGCTTTAAATGCATTCAATCAGTAAAACAATAAGTTTTTGTCAGAAGTTTGTTCAATAAGAAAACTATAATTTTAACATACGTTTGTTTGAAACAAATCATGCTTTGAGTCTATTATTTTTTCAAGTTTGTTTGAACAAACAATATACAAATCGCTGGTTAGTGGTCTGATTATCAATAAAATTTGAACAATTTTAAATCATTTATTTAAAAAAGATTTTTTTTTGAAATATTTTATTTGTTTAACTAAAATGATGCCCATCTCTACTTTTTAGAAGCTTTCATAATGTGAAGATTGTGTAGCACTCTAAGAATTAGAATTCATAAGTTCCTGTATGTATACTATTGACTTTATGTTACAGTTTACTAATCTTTGCATTCAATCCAATGATGATGGCATGGCATGGCAACCCCATTCATCTTCAAAATTTAAAAATTATTCTGCTGAATATTGTAAAATATATAGGTAAATTCTGGGAGGGTAGCATGTTAGCATGCATATCTTTGTGAACAGTGGAGCAATTCTTTAAAAAGTGTACGAGGAGTAATCCTTGGAAAAATAAATTTTATACTTAATGTAATAAACTGCCATATGAAATTATCCTTGGCATGAAAGATAACTTTTAACTAAATCAGCTAAAAAGGAAAAAAAATTTCCTCATGAACAAAAATTAATCACAAATTAGAATTATAATAAAATCCATAATAAAAGAGGCTGTTCCCTGGGCCTCATGAAGCGGCAGTAAGAGTTATGACTCTTGATTCATTAAGTGGAACTCCAATTGAAGTTTTCAGTGCTGACCAGCCTGTTTATACAGGTATATTAACTATTCTGTGGAACAACTTTAATGGTTGAATAAGACCTAAATTTTCTAAAACTAAGATTCTGCCAAAAGTTGAAGGTGAAGGATGATTGATGGAGACACATATTAAAGCAAGATTTTAGTAACTAACTTAATAAATATCGACTTGAAGTATCCCTGTAAAAAACTAACTTATTTCTAGGTGAAGGAGAAGCTTGTCCTGGTCTGTATCGTCCCACTATCCCAAGACGTTGTTGGATTGATGCAAACACTTTCTTTCTCAGTAGTCCTGTCGGCCAGACACTCTATCCCATGAGAGTGAATTGTGTGCAGAAAACTGTTGAAGTTCTTTCTGGGGATTCTAACAAAGGAGTTACTGTGCTAGATGTGCATGAAGGAATAATCCTTGGATCTAGAAGTGACCCGGTAACTTCATCCCATCTAGTAATTGCCAAGGTGTCTGATTCCTCCATACAGTTTTCTCCTGTTTTCCCTTCATCTTCAATTCCGGAGATTACTTGGAAATCATTTATTATAAAACCAGAGGATTCCAGTTTTCCCTTTGCTGCATTTTTTGTTGGTCCTACCGACAGGAAGGAAGGACCACTTATTGTTTGGCCTCATGGAGGTCCTCATGGAGTCCTCACCACAACATTTACCAATACAGCTTTGTTCTTTAACAAGCTTGGGTTTAGTCTTCTATTTGTCAACTTTAGGGGATCAACAGGCTTTGGAGATGAGAATGTCAGCGGTCTTATGGGAAATGTTGGAGATCATGATGTCAAAGACTGTCATATGGCAAGAGATAAATGCCTGGCTGAGGTATCGGGACTTGATGCAAACAAGGTTTTTTTGATGGGAGGTTCCCACGGTGGGTTCTTAGTAACCCATCTTGCTGGTCAGTTCCCTGACTCCTACAAAGGAGTGGTGGCTAGAAACCCTGTCACTAATATCGCCACAATGGCGGAGGTAACGGATATACCTGACTGGACCTTTAATGAAGCAGGATTAGACTACAGCTGGTTACATGGAAACCCTGCAGTTTATCAAGAGATGTGGGTCAGGTAAAGGTTGAAAGGGAAGGGAAATGATGAAAATAATATTTGTCAATAACCAAGGGGAAATCGACAGGTGTTGTATACCTGTAGGGTCAATTCTTATCATTCTTGCACTGAACTTAAAATTATGGCTATTCAAAGCGGATTTTTGGTACCCATTTTCACATTTTCGATACATTGTTTGTAGCATCAAAAGGTTTGACCCATAAATGTCCATCTTAGAGGTGTTTCCATAGAAAACAAGTTAGGTACGCTCTAAAAGTGTTGAATCACCATTACAGTGGTGCAACCATTGTAAAGACGTTTACTGTCAATAATGTGTTCAGAATTTTATTTTTTTAAATGCTCCTAAGAGTCATGACGTCATTAAAGTAAAATAACTAAATCATCTTGCATCCAATTATGACATTTTTTCTTGTTTAGTTCTCCTATATCCAACATAGGCAAAATTGAAGCTCCAGTATTTCTGATGATCGGTAAAATTTACATATTTTATTTAGTTTTTCAATATATTAAAAGATTTTCTTTCTGAAATATTTATGTTCCTATTTAATTTTTTCTATTGCATTGGTATAAATCAATCCTGTTACTTTTTTAACTATAAAACAAGAAATAATAATAATAAAAAAGAATTTAAAAAAAAGTATCGTTTTCAGGTAAGAATGATCTTAGAGTGCCTCCAAGCCAAGGCAAACAGTTCTACCATTCTCTGAAGGTAATATGAGAATTGGACGAATCTGTTAAAAAATATATTTTCTCTTTGATCAAAACTGACATTTAGTATGAAGCCTTGAGCTTTTCATAATTAAAAAAACTGCAGGACAAAATTGTGATGTCTAGTTCCAAGATTTAATTGTTTAGGGTGGATCTAGATCCTAGGTTTCTAATCTAGACGACTTTTCTATTTAAAGGGACTGTAAGCATAATCCTAAGTGACCCTCTAATTAAAGAGGGGAATGTTCGATTAACAACTTTATCCTTAAAACCTTTGTGTGTCTGTTGTATAATTTGTGTTTGTAAATTACCTAAATCCTGGCAGTCAGCTGAAACTGCCGGCGTGTGCGCTGTGTACACTTTACACTGTACACTGTACACTGTACACTGTACACTGTACACTGTACACTGTACACTGTACACTGTACAGTGTATAGTGTACAGTCTTAACCCAATACAGCGCAGCGCCCACCGGCATTTTCAGCCGGCTACAAGCGATTGGGTACACCTATTTATGTACACGACGAACACAAAGGTTTCAAGGGGACCATTTTAAATTACACTTTCCCCTCTTTGCATGGAGAGTCACTTGAAATTTCGCTTATAGTCCCTTTAAAATACGCTTGTTTCAAATTACAAGTTTACAAAGTTAACGCTGTTTGGATAACTTGGTTGCAGAGGCGTATTCAGGGGGGGCTATTGGGGCTAAGCCCCCCCCCTGGACCAGTGAAATCATATTGATTTCAGGGGGTTTTTATGCCACAACGGGTGCTGAGCCCTCCCCCCTGGAAAGAAAAAAATTTAAGCCCCCCCCCCTGGATAAAGTTCTGAATACGCCCCTGCTTGGTAGAAATTATAAATTGATATATACGTCGAACATTGTAGGCCCTGGGTAAGGATGTAAGAATGAATGTTTACGATGATAATCACCCTCTTGGCAAACCGGTTCATGATGCTGATGTTATGATCAATGCTGCAACATTTTTTATGGAGATACAACAGGTGATATTAAATATACCATTCACCTTTTCCTTAACCATTCATTCATAGGCCATTCATTCACAATACACTTGGTCCCCATTCATTTATTTAAAAATAATTCATGCATTTATTCACTATCCATCTATTCATCATTCTTTCATTTATTAACCATACATGCATTTATTCACTATCCATCTATTCATCATTCTTTCATTTATTAACCATACATGCATTTATTCACTATCCATCTATTCATCATTCATTCATTTATTAACCATTCATGTATTTATTCACTATCCATCTATTCATAATTCTTTCATTTATTAACCATTCATGTATTTATTCACTATCCATCTATTCATCATTCTTTCATTTATTAACCATTCATGTATTTATTCACTATCCATCTATTCATCATTCTTTCATTTATTAACCATTCATGCATTTATTCACTATCCATCTATTCAGCATTCTTTCATTTATTAACCATACATGCATTTATTCACTATCCATCTACTCATCATTCTTTCATTTATTAACCATACATGCATTTATTCACTATCCATCTATTCATCATTCATTAATTTATTAACCATCCTTTCATGCATATTTTTGCACCGATATATTTACCATTCACCCATTCATTCATTCACCAATCAGCATCTATATACTCTTCATTCATTAATTTAATCAACACCAATTAATTTTTTATTTTGTTTATACTAAGTCATTCACCAGGCATTCTTTTATTATCCGTTTTATTAACTATTCAATAATAATCAAATCAATTAACCAACATCTGCAGAAACTATTAATTCACAAATTATGTACTTTTCATAATACATTTTGATAAACCAATATTTTTTAGGCTTAAGTTATGGAAATTATCCCCTGCAGGTGAAGAATGAAAGCTGGAAAATATTTAAAAACTATGATTATTATTTTCAAGTTAAAAATGCAGAAGTAAATAGTAAAGTGCAACTGTGATTTAAGTTTTGAAGACTTAACAATACTGTTTTATACAGAGTGTCCCACGAAACATGACATTAGCAAGACTACTTGAAAGTCGTCTTAGATATTTGAATTTATTTATGACATTCAGTCGTTTACTTTAACATGTATGATTCTTGAAACAATATCCACAAAATTCTCCCAGTCCTGGCCTTTTTGTGCTTTCAATATTACCAGAGACATTAAAAATTTCATTCAGATTTCAATTTTGTTAAATAAAACTAAAAATGTCGAAATAACAACGAAATTCTTCATATTTCGAGTAACATTAAAAGCACAAAAAAGGCAGACCACATTTTGGAAATGCCAGACTAATTGTATTGAGTGATCATTTACGTTAGAATTTTACTGCTAAAATCAGGTTGACGAATAAATTCAGCTAATTTTAGAATTAATTCGTCTTGCTACTGTCACGTTTCGTGGAACACCCTGTATAAACATATTTCGTAAAAGATGATAATGTGAAAAAAATATAAAGTCCTTTTTTTAATCGGACGTTTTTGCTGTAATTAATATTCTAAATTATTTTTGTTATGAAGAAATCATTACCCTTTATATTTTTTATTTGTATGTGAGCTTTTGAATTAAAATATTTTTTCTTTAATGAGATTTTTTTTTCTAGAAACGAGCGATTTAAAAAAAAATTACGCCAATGAATCTGAGTTGTATGCAAATTATTTTTTTTTTCAGGAAGATAAGGTAATGATTAATGAATGTTGTCTTATAACCTGTTTTTTATCGATACGCGTAAAAAAGGCCAATGTTTTGAATAAATAGACATTAGCTTTTCTTACACTAAGCCGAATTTTTACCCTGATAAAAAATTTAATCAAAAGAAGCATGAAATCTTATTCTTGGTGTTAAGTCGTCTTTGTTATCCACAGTAGGGTAGGATGTGGATCACAGCATAATTGGAGACCCGCTGTTCGTTTAAACTCAATTATTCTTTAACCTTTATCATTGGTCGGAGGAGTCTGAGGCCTGTAAAAGTCTCCATTTGATATTTGTATTCAGAAATTCTAGGTGGTGAGAATGTTACGCCTATTGATTATCTTTCTTAAATGTCATTTTCATATTTAAAAAAATATTCATTGTCATAAAATGTTCTATAATCCTCCAAATATTGATAACATTCCAATTTTGGGCCGGTTATTGTATTTTATCTGCAAGATAAAGACAATTCTAAAGAAACCAGATTTATTTTTATCTATTGTTTATCCAATGCTACATTATTATATGATTATGATTATATGATTTTCTCTCAGTGCCTGCACTTGTTCATTACTTCGCTTCTTTTATCCTTGGATAACAATATACAGGTTTTTTCCATCAGACAAAGATTGCACGTTTTTGCGCGCGGCAGGATTATAGGGGTTAGATCCTGCTGGATGATCCCGGTTTTGGATGATTCAGGATTTGGATGATGTGATCCTGCAAGATGATCCAGGTATTGACTTTTATCCTTGGATAACAATATACAAGTTTTTTCCATCAGACAAAGATTGCACGTTTTTGCGCGCGGCAGGATTATAGGGGTTAGATCCTGCTGGATGATCCAGGTTTTGGATGATTCAGGATTTGGATGATGTGATCCTGCAAGATGATCCAGGTATTGAATAATTCAGGGTTTGGATGATCCAGGTATTGGATGATTCAGGGTTTGAATGATCCAAAGGGTTTGGATGATCCAGGTATTGGATGATTCAGGGTTTGAATGATCCAGGGTTTGGATGATTCAGGGATGATTCGCGAAAAATGAAAGGGGGTATAGGCTTAATGCGATAAAAAAGCGCTTTTGATCGCTACTAATCTTAGTTCTATCTGTTGCGTCTGAAAGGAGAAAATTGTTAAAGACGTCTCATATCGAAGAACGCAGTGTCCATACAAATTGAGAAAATTGCAACATACGACTCAGACCGTAAAAAAATCAATTTAATTTCAAACAAATCATTCAGATATTACAACCTATAGTCATCGATTATCTTTCGCCACATTTGTATATATTTGATGTTTCATACTAGTTATATTTGATAATATGTTTTAATTGTTATAATCTGAGAGTTACATTTATTCCTGTTTCGAGGATTTTTGGTAATGAAGACGATATTTTTAAATTTTTCCAGGAATGTTCGAAAACAAGTTTTAGGCTAAATATTATTTTTAAAAAAACGAAATCAAACTATAGAAACATCAAATATATACAAATGTGGCGAAAGATAATCGATGACCATAGGGTGAAATATCTGAATGATTTGTTTGAAATCAAATTGATTTTTTTACGGTCTAAGTCGTATGTTTCAATTTTCTCAATTTGTATGGATGCCATGTTATTCGGTATAAGACGTCTTTAACAATTTTCTCCTTATAGACGCAACAGATAGAAGTAAGATTAGTAGCGATCAAAGGCGCTTTTTTTATCGCATTAAGCCTATACCCCCTTTATTTTTCGCGAACACTCCCTTTAAAGCACGGGGTAAACGCTACCTTCTCTTAAACCAGCGGCGGCTATAGACTTGCATTCTTAAATACAACTTTAGAAAAAAATGTATATGTATGTATATGTATGTATATGTATGTATATGTCTACATTTTCACTACAAAGTTTATCTGTGTTCTTGTATACGAAACTTTAGAATGGGATATCCTTAATCCCAATCGATTAATTAATCTCGAAATTAATAACAAGAGGAGAACAAGCATTATTTAATCTGGAGATTAAGAAAAAGATGAGATCAAGCATTAATCCCGATATCCAACATTCAAAAGTTGCTAGCTCAGAGCTAAAAACTTTAGAATTCCGTTTGGCCAGATAAAGCAAACATTGTAAAGGCATACACAAGGTGATTAAGCTTCTCTAGGACTCTCTCCGATGTGTTAAAAAATATAAAACAACACTTTTTAACTTGTTCTGAACATATTATTAAATAAAAGGCATATTAAAGTGTGCGACTACAGGGCTCAGTAATTTAAGAAAAAGACTTAATAAATTCTGTGCAGTCGTCTCTGAAGTCTCATCCTTTGTGGTGATCTCTGTATTTATGATCCTAAGTTACCAGCTTCATTACCAGAAAACATTAAGTGCTATTTATAAAGGTTTGAATTTTTCTGCGAAAAACAGTCCTCGCCGTCTTCCTGCCCGGTCCCCTTCGGAGTTGACACCTTTCAGGTACTTTTCTAGTTCATTTGGTCACCACTAGGTGGCCATCTTGGTTGGGTTTTCATTTGTGCCAATCTGTGTTTCGCTGTATTCTTTTAAATATCTATTTAAATCTTTTCAGGTTTCAGATACTTTTAAACTAAAAAATTGGAAAGCTAATTGATCTATATATTTGTTTTAAACGAAAATATTTTGCCTAATGAACGCAATGGTATTTGACAAATGACATTGTCCCCTTCATGAAAACAAATAGTTTTGTTTCTTCATTTTTGCCCCGAATTAGTAGTAAAGGATTTTAAAAACTTAAAGGGAGTGACCGGCTATGTAAGGTAGTTGAACAGAGTATGCAGTTCAGAATTAGTTTTTTGAAATTATTAAATAACGACGACATAAAATGTAAAACAGTTCTGCAATAAATTACAGGCGTCATGTAAAGGAACATGTTGAGAAAATAAAAATTAATCTTATCATCGAAAATAATTAATCTTGTTCAATTATTTTCTCATTATTCTGGTTTTTCAAAGATTTTCGCAGATTCTCTAGAATTATTATTGAAAAGACGATATTTGAAGAATTTGAAGAAATCTGCGAATAAATTCAAAGAAGATAAGAAATTCAATATAATAATGAATACGAAAAAATCGATTTTAGCATTGATTTATTGACAAATATCTTTTGAGAAATATGTTCCTAACCATTTAATTAGTTTACTGTATATTTTTTACTTTATTTTTCGTTGTCGTTATTTAATAATTTAAAAAAAATGATTCTGAAAACGTATCCACCCCCAAAGTAGGAGTTTTGACCGTTGAATTTGCGCTCAAACTCAGGATTTACAGATCTTTAAAAAGTTTAATATTTCTCAAATGCATCCGAAAGAAGTTTTCCACAACACTGCACATACTCAGTTCAACTACCTGACATATCCGGTCACTCCCTTTAAAAAATAAATATGAGCTACCTTTTACCTTGATAATAGGTTTGGTTTGCATCAGCAGATCGGAATTATTTAGATAACAAATATTTTCCTTTCTTCTTAATTTTCTAGAATATATCACGTAGAGAATCCCTCTCAGCTCTGCTATCATGAATTTATTTTAGAAATACTAATTATAAATTTTTTTTGTAATTTAATTAAAAATCCTAAAAATATTCTTTTTAAAAATTAATTAAAATATACAAGCATTAAAGGGACTATACACGTAATATCAAGTGACCCCCCCCCTTAAATAAGGACAAACTCGATTCACAACGGTACTTTTTAAACCTTCCATTAAGTAACAAAGTGGACAAATTGTCGCCTCAACTAGAATTCGTCAATTTTCAGATAGAAAACAAGTGAATCAATGAAACCTATGATTTTTATACAAAATTGTATATATATACATTTTCGTATAACTTTGACACAGTTTTATAATATCAATTTCTCGAGACAGGAACATCAGATAGAACTGTTATGGGATTCGATCAACTCCTAAAATGCTTAGGTTTCAGCCTATACCCCCTTTCATTTTTTCTTTGCAGTCCCTTTAAATGGAGGATTATTTGTAACACTTTGTAACTTTAAAACTAATTAATAAAAAAAGATTAAGAGTTCAATGGTTAGGCCATAATGATAATGAATTGAAAATAGAAACGACAATTTAAAAGATTAACTTTTGTAATCTTTTGAAATACTAAACTTGAAAATAATTTTCCATTCAATTCAATTTATTTTTGAAAAATTCTTATTTTAGTTTTAGCGAGGACTCATTGAAAATACTTGCCACGGATATTGAACGACAAAATGGAAAAATTCCAAGTAAGCTTCACTCACTCACTCACTCTCTCACTCACTCACTCACACTCTCAACCAACTTGTCACTCAATATAGACCAGCTCCAGGCATAACCATTAACAGTTAACTCAATCAATCAATCAACAAACTAACCAACCAAAGCAACAAGCTTGTTCCGTNCTCACTCACTCACTCACTACCTCACTCACCCTCTCACTCACTCACCCTCTCACTCACTCACTCACTTACTCACTAACTTACTTTTGAATTGTTCTCTCAATTTATTTTCCCTTGAATCTGTTCATAATTCAACAAATTTAACAATCAACACTGACTGTCTATCTATCTATCTATTCATCTATCTATCTATCTATCTATCTATCTATCTATCTATCTATCTATCTATCTATCTATCTATCTATTCATCTATCTTTCTATCCATCTATCTATCATTCACTATCTATCTATCTATCTATCTATCCATCTATCTATCATTCACTATCTATCTATCTATCTATCTATTTATCTATTATCTATCTATCTATCTATCTATCTATCTATCTATCTATTTATCTATCTATATATCTATATATCTATCTATTTAGTGCATCTACCCTTAAGATCTGGGAGTACTCCATCTACTCCCTGTCCTGGTAGAACTAACTACTCCCAACCTAGGTAAACAAGAAGCTCAACACAGTGGAGTCAAAGGCATACCACTATAGAAACTCCCTGGAAGGGACTGGTTCATTGATGTACCGGCCCGTTTCGCCTTACATAGTCTTGAAGCATGTACTGTACAGCAAGCTTTTCCTCCTTTATTAAAAGTCAGACCTGTTCATTTCATGCACCTGGCCGACTTTCAACCATCTAGAGCCCACTGTACAGTACATATGCAAATGAATTTATGTAATTTATTCAGGGAGAGGGGGACAAAAACATGTTTGCCCCCCCCCACTCCTTGTAATCCATATAATGTGTCATGAATGTAAATGATATAAAACAGAACTGTGAACATTTTATTGTTTCTCATCTGACTCTGAAAACTAAAACTTTTTTTCTTTTTAAAAATAATATTTTGTAAATTTAGAACTCCTAATTCTGAGTTTGGTCCTCCAATCAACTACTCCGCCCCCCTGGGTACTCCACCCAGTGCTCCCCCCAGGCATCTTCCACTTGGATCT
>NW_019402124.1:0-20645 GCF_000591075.1 Eurytemora carolleeae
TATTCTATTCTATAAATTTACTACGGCATTATTTTTAGAATAATACTTCAATAATGTATCAATCAACATACATCCTCTACATGCTATATATATATTCTATTTTGTAAATTTACTACGGCATTATTTTTAGATATTTTGATGTTTTCTCCAAGCATAGTGCGACGAGTGCGACCCTTTTATTATAAACTAAACTTTAATTAACAAAACATCGCTTTCTAACTTTTTCTTCTTATCTATTGTTTGCTATCTATCTATCTATCTATATATACTATCTTTCTATCTATCTATCTATCGTTCTATCTCTTGTTTGCTATCTATCTATCTATTAGATTTACAAATTTCTATCTTTCTATTTTCCCTTTTTTTGTATAATCTCTTTTCTAAATCTTATCTTTTTTTAGATTATTTTTTTCTTATTTTTTTCTAGTCTAATTTTTTCCTTTTAATCGTTTGTCTTGCTTCCTTCGATCTTTACATTGTTAGTTTATTTTAAACTCGGTGATGGTGATGGACCAAACCTCTGTAGAGTAAAAAAAGTAGATGTTACTTCCACATTTATTAAAAATATATTTCGGTCTGGGTTGACCCTTGTCAGTTCTAACGATATTGCAACCACTAAAATCGATAAAAAAAATATAAAAATTGTTAAAAACCACAAGAAAATAAACAAACAAAAAAGATTATTCAAAATAAAAATTTGGGCTGTCAAATGGACATAAGGGAAACGAACTCAGATTACGGGATGGAAAAAAAAATAATTTGCAAATATTTACTTTAAAAAATAAAATGTTTTAAGACAATTTTATTCTTTGAGATTGTTTCTGTCACAAAAATTAAAAACAAACTGTTTAGATGTATGTATATAAAGTGGTGGTGGGGGTCCTTCTAATTAATGAACTTTTACGTAAATCGGGGGAAGGGGGAGGGGGGCGGCGGCTTGTTTAAGGAGGGGTATTAAAACCTTTTAAAGAATTGTACATAAACAATACTCTTTTTTAAAAAAAATACTGAATTACAGTTTACAATTAAATAAAAACTATTTTTTCTTTTCATTCCTCTGAGTTCAGTCATAAAATCTCTAATGTATTTAGATTCTCGTACTTCAAGTGAACTTCTTCCGAGGTCCCAAACCTTCTCTAGAACGCTAACTTTTAGGTGGTAGAGTTCATGTCCAGGAAGGTTAAAATGTTCTCCTGTAGGCTGGTTTGTATGGAGATTATTAAATGTAACCAATATGTTCTCTCACTCTTTCATCTAAAGATCTTGTTGTCTGTCCTATATATTGTAGTTTACAGTGTTCACATGTAATACAGTAAACTACATTTCTGGTCTTACAGTTGAAAGTTCCATTAATCTCAATCTTCTTACTGGTATCTATACCTATCTATATGTATATATATATATCTTATAAAAGTATGTGTAGCCTGTGTAGCCTCAAAATGTTAAATATATTTAAAAGTTTAGATCTTGAAAAGTTGCAAAGCGCTTAGAAGCTTCTGTAACTTTTCTAAATAAAATAAAAATAATATTTCATATTCGCTCCAACTAATAACCGGAAAATTTCTATAGAAATGTAAATTTTTCAGTATCGGGAAATTTAGATAAAAAGATTGAAATTATTAAAAAAATGTAAAAGCTCAAAAGATCAAGAGACGAAAAATTTAAGATGGCGCAGTTAATGGAAAAAATTGTGATACAATGTAAACCAGAAAACATGCAAAGGATGGTTTTCTTTTTTCCATTTTTAAAAATTTGTAATTTGTAGAGAATTTGAAAAAGAATATATAGATGAAAGTAAGTTTCCTTCGGTATGAATATTTTCATGTCGTTCGGCCTGGAAAGGGGTTTAAAGTGTACATTTCTTGTAAATGCTCACATACTGGGTGTCCCACATCATTTCGGATCGTTTATGTCACATATATTGTGGTTTTTGGAACTTATCAGAAAATTAAAAAAGAATGAATCATTTAAAAAAATTGTATAGGCCTAATATAAAAATTTGCATGCAGAAAACATTAGGCTTTTCGAGCAATAAGTGCAGATTTCAGCGCTAAATCTATGATATAATCTAATATGTTATGGGACGCTCTGTATGCGCAGTACAATCTGTTGATTTATGATAAAAACGTAAAACTGTTTTTCTAAAACTAGTCTCAGGGCCGCAAAAGTGTGAAATACGCCTACAGTACAACAGTACAGTACAGTACAGTACAGTACAACAACATTGTAAACTCCGCTTTATATCAAGTACAAGGCCGACTTTTAATCAGCTAGAGCAAGCTGTAAAATACAGACTAAACAAGACAAAACGGGACGGTACACCAAATACAGACTAAACAAGACAAAACGGGACGGTACACCAAATAAATCTAGTCATGCAAAATAGTTAATAGCACTCTTTTCGAATAGAATAGCGTGAATATTTGTGTACTACTCTGTGAGTATATGATGTGAGTAGACCAAACAACTTGTTACAATGATCTGTCCACGTATAATTTTCTGATAATTTAATTCAAGGTTGGAATAGATATAAAATCTAAAATTATCTGAGATTGTAAAATTATCAAATTATCAAGATTTAATCTGTTAATTATCTATCTATCTCTGTTTCAGGGTCAGGAAACTTTTCAATTTATCAACAATTATCTCTTCATTATTTTACAAAAATATCTACTAGAGGTTCAGGGATGCTGGAGGGGTTTATAGGTCATATTTATACAAGTTTTTAAGAGATTGTTGAGATATTCTTATTTTCTAAGAATTGACTTGTGGATTTTTGCTGTGAAGACAAAGGAAGAATCATTTAATCTTTTTTAGACAGAAAACGACAATATCTTCCTCATTGTTAATTAGTATTTGGTTGAAAGTGTACTATTGTGAATATGTCAATTGAAATAACGTACGTCTGAAATACGTGTCTCTTAAGATTGTAATTATAACTTTTCGTTTTTAAAGATATTTTATTTTTATGCCCTGTACAGTACACATTCAAACTGTACTGTACTGTTCGTATGGTATACTTTTATTTATATAGTGTTTATATACAGAGTAACCCGCAATGGATGAGATCGAGCTGTAGCTATGACTTGACAGCTGAGCTGTAGCTAGTTAAAGCTGTCTGAGTTTTCTAGTCAATAAACACACCTAGATCAGACCTTAGGTGTGACTTCTGATCGTAGCAAAATTTCAGCTGATCGAAATCATACCTCAGCTAGGATTTAGCTCCGACTTCACACCCAAATCACAGCTAATGGGAAAACTAGACGCCATTATTTACAGAATCCTAATCCTAATAGTCATCGATTATTTTTCGACGCATTCGTATATAGTTAATATTTCATAATATTTATGATTTTGTTTTTTAAAATCATTTTTGCTGGCACTGGATTTTCGAACATTCCTGGAAAATATGAAAATGTCGTCTTCATTATCAAAAATCCTCGAAACAGAAATAAATGTTTTCAAAAGTAACTGTCAGATCATGAAAAGTACAAAATATTATGAAATATCAACTATTTACGAATGCGTCGAAAAATAATCGATGACTAATGTTTGTCATATCTGAATGATTTGTTTACGATCCTAGTTGAATGTTGCATCTTTCTGAATTTGTTTTTAACTATTTTCTCCTTATGGACGCAACAGATAGAAGTAAGATCAAAAGCGCTTTTTATCGCATTAAGCCTATACCCCCTTTAACCTTTTATTTTTCGCGAACACTCCCTTTAAAGTCCTATCCTTTGTGGGTATCCTTGTAGCTGTTCTTTAGAGCACAATATTAAAGTCGTGGCTTTGATGGTATTACAAGATTAAATCCTTTTATACTTGAACCACACACTATATACATTCATTCTTCATCCAGTCATTCTTCGTTTTTTCATCCTGTCAGCCGTTTATTCATCCATCCAAGAATTGATGGATTGGTATATTGATTGATTGATAGATATCTAGAAAGATGGATAAATACTTAGATAACGGTTTAAACTGATTGAATTTACGAGGATTGAAATTCATCACAAAACTTTTTGAATAAATTGATGAATTTAATTTCAAAGTTTTGGAAGAAATTTAGGAAAGATTATTGATATTTTTTAGTTGTTGCTGAGTAAAGAATATTAAAAATCAATCCACAATGAAAACGGGAAGTTAAATTACAGCAAGAAACTTTTGAATTGTAAGAAATGATTTAAACCAATTCCAATTTGAGTCATTTCCTTGGCCAAGGAGAAATAATCAGCTGGCAATATGTACAAACCTTGTGGTTGTGAATTGAAGCCAAAAATTTGAGTTGTAGAGTTCTAAAATTTAGATCTTTTTCATTCAAAGATTTCCACCTCCGAACGTATCTATTAACCGGAAGTAAACCATGGAACAAGATTTCCACCTCCAAAACATATATTTTCACCGGAAGTAAACCATGGAACAACAACTAATGGTCTTCTTGTTTTGGGATTTGTCTGCTACTTCATTTAAGATTCAAAATAATTGCTCTTTCCTACATGTATCCAAGATTAAGACTGCTCCTTTCTAAATGAATCCGAGATTAAAACTGCTCCGTACTATATGAATCAAAGATTAAAACTGATCCGTGCTATATGAATCAAAGATTAAAACTGATCCGTACTATATGAATCAAAGATTAAAACTGATCCGTACTATATGAATCAAAGATTAAAACTGATCCCCTCTAAATGAATCCAAGATTAAAACTTCTCTTTAAATGAATCTAAGATTAAAACTGCTCCCTACTATATGAATCCAAGATTAAAACTGCTCCCTACTATATGAATCAAAGATTAAAACTGCTCCCCTCTAAATGAATCCAAGATTAAAACTGCTCCCTTCAATATGAATCCAAGATTAAAGCTGCTCCCTACTAAATGAATCCAAGATTAAAACTGCTCCCATCTAAATGAATCCAAGATTAAAACTGCTCCCCTCTAAATGAATCCAAGATTAAAACTGCTCCCCTGTATATGAATCCAAGATTAAAACTGCTCCCCTCTAAATGAATCAAAGAATAAAACTGTTCCCCTGAAAATGAATCCAAGAATAAAACTGCTCCCCTGTGAATGAATCCAAGATTAAAACTGCTCCCCTGTATATGATTCAAAGATTAAAACTGCTTCCCTCTATATGAATCCAAGATCTAAACTGCTCCCCTGTAAATGAATCCAAGATTAAAACTGTTCCCCTTTTATAATCCCAAGATTAAAAATGCTCCCTTTCGATAAATTCAGGATTAAGACTGCTCCCTCCTTCATGAATTCAGGATTAAGACTGTTCCCTCTTTCATGAATTCAGAATTAATACTGCTCCCTCCTTCATGAATTTAGAATTAATACTGCTCCCTCCTTCATGAATTCAGAATTAATACTGCTTCCTCCTTCATGAACTCAGAATTAATACTGCTCCCTCCTTCATGAATTCAGGATTAAAACCTCTCCCGCCAAATAAACTCAATAATACACCTCCAACCCCCAACCCCCACCAAAAACACATACATAAATTCAAGATTGAAACTGCTCCCCTTTACATGAATTTAAGATATTAATCAACATATCGATGTGTCATGAAATATCATATCTCCTAGTTTCTGGACCCTGTATACCTATGTCACGGTATTTTAATTGATTGGGCAGATTATCTATCTATCTACCTATTTACCTTTTCATCTGTCTTTTCATCTATCTATTCATCTATATATTTATCTGTATAGTATCTATCTATCAATAGCTATCTGTCTATCTATCTATCTATCTATCTATCTATCTATCTATCAATCTATCTATCAATAGCTATCTGTCTATCTATCTATCTATCTATCTATCTATCTATCTATCACTATATCTATATATGTATGTATATTGTATATATATCTTCCAAGCAATGAAATGGCGCAAAAGGAAAAAATCATTGCTGACAATTCCGCGCAACGGAATTCCGATTTGAAACCCTAATTGCACAAGACACAGTTAATTGCTTGATCCCGGGATTCAGAACAACAGTTCTGACCTCTGATAAGGCAGTACCCACTCAATAATACCATAGAAGTTATACAATCTCCTTGTGTACAACCTTTAAAAAGTTTGTTTTGATTTATTTAGCTCTTTTTAAGCACATATACACATTTTCAAAGNTATCTCATACTAACGTAACACATCACCCTCCACTAAGCTTTTGTTGTGCACTGCAGGGATTTACGAGTACAGTTCTCTGATCAAGGGAATAGTGCTTTTAGTGGAGAGTGACATGGTATGACCGTAGAGACGATATGGGCCAGAATATTCGGACACTAGTATTTGGTTTTCAGAGACAAGCAGAGACGAATTAATGACTTTTAAAGTCTCTGTTTGTAGTAAACACCTACTTCATAACAATATTCTCGAAACGTATCTATCCAGGTCCAACCCATCCGCTATCCAAGTCAACCAGGACACAACCCACCTGGCTCTAAATGCCACACAGGGACACAAGCATAGCGTAATAATCTAGCAATTACTCAGGCTCTAAATGCCACACAGGGACACAAGCGTTATAGCTATCCCACAAGCTATCAATTTAGTGCTCTAAATCACGCACCTCTGACCCTTTAGTAAAAGTAAATTCAACATAAAGTCTGACCTCGTCAACCTTTTTTATCGGCCAGTCCTATTGAGTGTCTGCTTTATTTACCCAATGTCCGGGCGATACAGTCAAACTGGGACCAGAAAGATTGACCCGGCTCGGAAATTCAAATATACTTAGGCTGCCCGTGAAATGCCACACAAGGGACACAAGCCCAGCTTTCAAATAAGCTATATATCGATCCCAAATCGTGGGAACAATCCGCTCTAAATGCCACACAGGGAGACAAGCCTAGCTATCAACAAGCTATATATATCGATACCAAATGATTGGGACAAATCACCTGTTTCACGAAGCAGGATTTCAGGATTACTCTCTCCCAGTAATCAGTAAGGATTTACTCTAGTTACTATAGTTCAGATTAGAATTGGGTATTAACATTGTAATTACAATTTATTGGCTGTTATATATAACGTAGTTAAACAATCATAATATGGGTATGACGGAGTTATATATATGCGTACATGGAATGGGTTAATCGCAATACAGGATTTGCGTAATTACTATATGAACAATGTACGTGGGCCTCAATATTTGCTACATGTTTGTCCGTGTTTAATACAATCCTTGCAAATATTTCCTAGAAGATGATTATTTCTCAAAACTCTAGAAAATTCTGTGAATGAGATAAAATTTAAAGTTTTATTTTGAGAATCCAGGAAAATATAGTTTAGTAAGCTCCAGTCTTTAGAACTTTGACAAAGTTTATTTTCAGTTCGTTTACGTCAGGTTTGCAATATTATTTTTCAGTTCGTGTACGTCAGGTTTGCAATATTATTTTTCAGTTAGTTTACGTCAGGTTTGCAATATTATTTTTTCTCATGTTATTTTAGTGTTCAGTTTAGATGAGGAGGGGAGGAGTTTGAAACATCCGTTTCGGGATGACGCTGTCAATTTCATTCATTTGATTTTTGATCTTTTACCCAGAAAATAAAATTTTCTCCTTATCTTGTTTCTATATAACTAATAGATTAGATTAGATTTTTTAAGTTCTGAAAGTTACAGGAATGTAATTTCAAGTAACCCTCCATTTAAAGAGAGAATTGCCCGATTCACAACGGTATCCTTTAAACCTTTTGATCACAATTTGACCCCTTAAACATATTTTATTCTCTTGCTTTTCTCTTTTATATTCAATTTTTAAACCAAGAAAATGAAATAACTTGCACTGCACAGTTTAAAATTTATCTTTAATTAGTTAATTAAGTTTGTTTACCCTGTTTACCCTGTTTACACTGTTTCTTGAAAAAATTCATGATGTATTCAGTTATTTGTAGGAGTACCCGAAGTGCCTGTGCCCGCCAGTCTTCAGTTTGTGTGGTTGCCCGTCCAAATCAGTCTCTAGTTTGTGCAGTTGCCCGTGCCAATCAGTCTGTAGTTTGTGATGTTGCCCATGCCAATCAGTCTGTAGTTTGTGATGTTGCCCATGCCAATCAGTCTGTAGTTTGTGATGTTGCCCGTGCCAATCAGTCTCTAGTTTGTGATGTTGCAAGTGACAATTGCTCATAAGTTTGTGCGGTTGCTTTGTCCAATCGGTCATAAGTTTGTGCGGTTGCCCGTGCCAATTTGTCATAAGTTTGTTTCGTAACCTATGCCAATTGTTCTTAAGTTTGTGCAGTTGCCCTTGCCAATCAGTCATAAGTTTGTGAGGTTGCCCATGTCAATAAGTCATAAGTTTGTGCGGTTACCCATGTCAATAAGTCATAAGTTTGTGAGGTTACCCATGTCAATAAGTCACAAGTTTGTGAGGTTACCCATGTCAATAAGTCTTAAGTTGGTGCGGTTGCCAATGTCAATAAGTGTTAAGTTGATGCAGTTGCCCGTGCCAATCGTTCTTAAGTTTGTGTGGTTGCCCGTGCCAATATGTCTTATGTTTGTGTGGTTGCCCGTGCCAATTATTCTTAAGTTTGTGCAGTTGCCCTTGCCAATCAGTCTTAAGTTTGTGAGGTTTCCCATGTTTATAAGTCTTAAGTTTGTGCGGTTGCTAATGTAAATAAGTCTTAAGTTGGTGCAGTTGCCCGTGCCAATCGGTCTTATAAGTTTGTGTGGTTGCCCGTGCTAATAAGTCTTAAGTTTGTGTTGTTGCTTGTGCCAATCATTCTTAAGTTTGTGTGGTTGCCCGTGCCAATCATTCTTAAGTTTGTGTGGTTGCCCGTGCCAATCATTCTTAAGTTTGTGTGGTTGCCCGTGCCAATCATTCTTAAGTTTGTGTGGTTGCCCGTGCCAATCATTCTTAAGTTTGTGTGGTTGCCCGTGCCAATAAGTCTTAAGTTTGTGTTGTTGCTAGTGCCAATCATTCTTAAGTTTGTAATGTATTTTGCCCGTGCCAATCGGTCTTAAGTTTGTACGGTTGTCCGTGCCATCAGTCTTAAGTTTGTGCGGTTGTCCGTGCCCATCGGTTTTAATTTTGTAACATACATAGTACACACTGTCACATACACACACACACACACTTAGAATATCAACGCTCTGCTTTAGATAGCAGATTTACTCTGTCCCCCGCCAGGGTTCGCCACATGTAACCTTGCATACTTGTGTTGACAGGGGAAGAATTCAATCAATTAATCACATTTTCAATAATTAATATGCGGAAAATATGTTGCAAGCATAGGAGGGGAAGAAGGGAACCGAGGGAGGGAGGGAGGGGGGGGGGGGTAAAGAAGATTAGTGAACATTGATTTAAATTATAACAAGAAGAAAAAAATAAGGAACGTAAGACGGAACACTTGTGGGACACCAGAAAAAAGGATAGAGTTTAGATCTAAATTAAAGAAAAAACAATTAGAATAAAAGATGGAAATTGTTATTGGAGTAAGATAAATTATAATTAAGATTATAAGATTATGAAGATAAAAATCCGGATTAATTCATAAATAATATTTTCTATAAACCTAAGTTTAGAGTTTCATTTCTTTTTGCGCCCTACTTCTAGCTACTCCGGCCTTACAAAATACAAAACAAGAAGCTGGGGGCCGATACATAATTTAACTCTATATTTAAATCATTTTGCGTTAACATACATTAAAATGCAGTTGAGAGTATAGGACAGGACGAAAATACTTGAGTAGAATTTTATGGACGGGGAATGGAATAAAAAAAGCACTTTTCGCAAAAAAACTATTAAACAGATTTTTAGCTTTTATTCCTTTTATTATGATATTCACACACACTTACAATATGTACATATTGTGTATGGACACTGAACAGTAAGAATAAAAAAAATCTGAAATAGAAAGACGACTTTAGACTCAAGTTATAACTTTAAATAGTCCAAAGTACATTTGACACAGAAATAGTGCAGTGTAAACAGACTCATTTAACTTAATAAATGATCAACATCAAATACACTTTATTATTGCTTTAATGTCGTCTTTCTATTCTGCAGCTTTCTGATTCTCATTGTTTGTTGCAAAAAGATTATATAATGAAGAAAATTCAACAAACCCTGAGCCTGAATTTGTAAGTTTCCAAATATTTCCCGGTATTGTATTGTATTAGTATTGGATTTGTATTGTATTTGTATTGTATTTGTATTGTATTTGTATTGTAATTGTATTGTATTTGTATTGTATTTGTATTGTATTTGTATTGTAATTGTATTGTATTTGTATTGTATTTGTATTGTATTTAAAATCTGTGCAGTAGAGCCGATGTTAAATGCAGTCTGAGAGTTAAGAAAGTGGCGTAAAATATAAAATAAATTATAAATTTCAGGGAAAATTCTAATTCATAGTAGAAAGAAAAATCCAAGATTTTATTTCAATTTTGCTTAGATTTTGTGATAGCCAGCAATTGATGTTTAAATGCAAATTTTAATACACACGTCTTTAGTTAGAAACTTAAAAAAACAAACAATTTTTTTAACAATTTCATCAAAATCTTTTTTACAAAGTTTCAATCAATCTAACAAACAAAATAAAGTTCAAAGGGACTGTTAACATATTTTGTGTACAGCTCTGAAGGTACCGATTGCCTGTTGGACAGTGAATTTTGATTACAAACTCACGGCCAGGTTTGTCTATTGTTTACAGGAATTGAGTCTTCGCAAAAAAAAATTATATTTTTGCAACCCAATGTTGTATTAATCTTAGATATTTAAACCAAGAATTCTGTTAGGTAAAATCTAAGTTTGAAATTTCTAAGGTTTACACCATCAGTTTGCAAAGATATATGAATTAGAAAATTTGAGCTTGTGACAAAGACTCAATTCCTTTGTACGACAAAAATGACAGCGGAAATGACATTTTTTTCGGAAAAAAAAAAAAAAATTTTAATTATTTTTTTTGTCTCCCGTGCAAAAAAACTGTAAAGAAAAAACTTTAAGATTCTCTTTTTAAAAGTTTCGAATTTTAAATGATAAATATTTAGAATTTGATAAAAAATAGAAAAAATATGGGTGTATTTTGATATAAGCTGAAAATTGTTCTGCCTAAATATGACTAAATCTATGACCGGACCAGTGTGATCTGAAAATATGACTAAATCTATGACCGGACTAGTGTGATCTGAAAATATGACTAAATCTATGACCGGACAGTGTGATCTAAAAATATGACTAAATCTATGACCGGACCAGTGTGATCTAAAAATATGACTAAATCTATGACCGGACCAGTGTGATCTGAAAATATGACTAAATCTATGACCGGACCAGTGTGATCTGAAAATATGACTAAATCTATGACCGGACCAGTGTGATCTAAAATTATGACTAAATCTATGGCCGGACCAGTGTGATCTGAAAATATGACTAAATCTATGACCGGACCAGTGTGATCTAAAAATATGACTAAATGTATGACCGGACCAGTGTGATCTAAAAATATGACTAAATCTATGACCGGACTAGTATGATCTGAAAATATGACTAAATCTATGACCGGACATTGTGATCTAAAAATATGACTAAATCTATGACCGGACCAGTGTGATCTGAAAATATGACTAAATCTATGACCGGACCAGTGTGATCTAAAAATATGACTACGTACATTTTGTAATAAAACGCCAAAAATACCTTGCATTTACTAATATCCACAGGAGGTAGGCTTTATAGGCATTTTTATTGCTTTCATGCCTATCATAAATTACTGCCTACTGCCTTGTCTTCTGGCCTTGGAGAAATTATTTGCAAAATAAAAGTACAATGTTTACATTCATAAATTGACAATATACAGTAACCGTCAGCAATCAATAGTTTGGAGAAATCCGTCAGCAATCAATAGTTTGGAGAAATCCGTCAGCAATCAATAGTTCGGAGAAATCCGTCAGCAATCAATAGTTCGGAGAAATCCGTCAGCAATCAATAGTTCGGAGAAATCCGTCAGCAATCAATAATTTGGGAAATCCGTCAGCAATCAATAGTTTGGAGAAATCCGTCAGCAGTCAATAGTTTGGAGAAATCCGTCAGCAATCAATAGTTCGGAGAAATTCTGAACCTTTATCTGTTTCTATACTTGAACTAAAAACTAATTTTTCTGTCAACTCATGCTAAATTTTTTCTCTCTTTTAATTTTACACAAAAAATATTATAAATAACATAAAATTTTACATATTTAGCATTTCACAAAAGTTTGGAAATTCGTGTAAAAGAATGAAAGACATTTTTATGGATGTAATCGATTTTTTTAGATCATTCAATATCTAACAAATGATTCCTGTTCTTTGCTTTTTACAAAAATTGGTAACCTCCGTTTTCCAAAATATTTCAATTTTCCTAATTAAGTTATAAACATTTTTTGCATTTGAGCTACATTTGTTCAATTTTAAAAAATCTTTATGTTTTCGTTTTATCAGTGCAAACAAAGAAGGTGTTACAACTAAAAGTGCAATTATGTAAAAAAGATGGTAGTTGGTTCAGCCATTTTAGATAAAATATCTTTTTTAAATATCAACTTGTAAGGCTTTAAACCGAATAAGCTAACCTTTAAACGCTATATAAATAACATAAAATTTGTACATATTTAGCATTTCACAAAAGTTTGGAAATTAGTGTAAAAGAATGAACATTTTTTTTATGGATTTAATCGATTTTTTAGATTATTCAATATCTAACAAATGATTTATGTTCTTTGCTTTTTACAAAAACGGGTAACCTCCGTTTTCCAAAATATTTCAATTTTCCTAATTAAGTTAAAAACATTTTAGCATTTGAACTACATTCGTTCAATTTTAAAAAATCTTTATGTTTTCTTCATCAGTACAAACAAAGAAAATGGTATTTGGTTGAGCCATTTTAGATAAAATATCTTTTTTAAATATCATTTCGTCAGGCTATATACCATATTTTTTAGAATTGATAATCATTGTAGGTTTTTCAAAAATAGAAAGAAAAAAAAATTATGACCAAAAACTAGCCAAAGAAAAATCTAATAATCTTCTCAAGTTCAAAAATTTGCACTGTAAGATCGGAGAAATGTGTTTAGATAGCGTTGCTTGTTTAAAAAAATGTGAAATTTGGTCCACAACTCGGGACACACGGTCACACCTGTACTTTCTTGTTGTACAAGTGTAACTGATATAGTGTTATTATATAAGATTAGATAATACGTTGTTCTTCAAGGAAAAAATGCAATCAAGATCCGACAAAAAAATTTTGATGAAACACTTTTTAATCAAAAGGGGGGGGGGGTGGCCTGGGTCTTAACAAAATCTTAGGGGAAAGAAGGTAAATAACTCTCTTTTAATAAGAATTTTTCAGATTATGCAAAGGATGTTACTAACTAATCAAAAAGAACAATGTACAAAAAAATCCTACACCTGAAGGCTGAAAGTTGAAAAAAGTTCCTATTTCTTTCCTATACCTGATGTTGTAGACCTTAGATATTTCAAACTTATTACCATCACTTCCTTGAGTAAAAGTCAAAAATCAGTTTTCAGGATTTTAGAATTATAGATTTTTCACGATTTATTTTCATAGAAAGAAAAAATGTACTTTTTGAAATGACTGAAAATAAAATTGAACAAAATAGTTCTCTCTCCATCCAATACTGTAAAGTTTTTTTGGGACACCCTGTATTTGTGGGTGGGAGGGGGGGGGGGTTATATAATGGAGGAGGTAAATGCTCCATATTAAAAATGTTTATCTATGAATAAAGTATATTCCTCTCAAGTAACATGTCAGATCCTCAAGATAATCCTGATAAAAGGATTAAATTTCACCAACACAATCAACATTTCATTTTTGCATTTCATTTTCAAGCCTTACCCGAGAAATCAGTGTCGGCTTTGACAAGGGAGGGGGGGGGGGCATCCCCCGCCCTGGAAAATTGTGGGGATATCCTTTATATCCCCTGAGAAAATGTTGTTCGCTGGTACAACATATATGGAGAAGAGACAGCTTCAAACTCCTTTAATTCGATTTCTCAATGTTAAAAGAGAAGTGTGGTAAGGGGGCACCTATGACGTAAAAATAATTAATAAAATCCTGAAATAACCGGGGGAGAGAGAGAGGGAACAAAATTTGTGTTATTAAAAATAAAAAGTCATGCTTTTTTGTCGTTTTGATTTTGTACTTTTACGAACTTAAAGAAGGATAAAGATTTTAGGCGTCATATCAAAATATCTCTTTATTTTCCTAATTCTTTATCCTTTTGTTTATAATCCTTGTTTCCACGTCATCATCTTAAAATATTCATTCTTCATGTAATATGAGCAAAAAGTGTGCATTTAGCATTCTTATGCTTTTAAGAGCTTTATTGATAAAATTGGTAAAATATTATTCGTCTCTCCCTCCTCTTTAAGTTTCTAAACGAGTGCAGTTACTATAAGATTTGGGATAAGGGCCAAGCGCTGTGATTAACCTTTAAATATTTAAAGACCTGTACTTTTATACAGATGTACTTAGAATTTAAATTTAGAAAGTGGGAGAAAAATTTTTAAATGAAATTAAAAAAAGAATATTTATGTGTACACAAAAAAAGAAGAGGAAAGGGGATCACATAAATATTCTAGGAGATCACCAAATTTGTATGTTCTGGTATTTTTTAATGAATTTTTCTAATACCTTTGCAGCCAATGGATAAAACCTTTGATACTTCAAATTTAGATTATTTGATCGAACAGAATTCAAAGGTTGAAATAACTATAGTCTTCTACATTGGGTTGCAAATATGTAGACATTAGAAAATCAGAGTTTGTCGCAAAAACTCAATTTCTTTATCGACCCTTTCCGTGACAAATTAGAGCACTTAACCAGAAGGGGGCGTACACTCATAGCGTGGTTTCCAATTAGGGTTAATGATGGGGAGTTAAAGATCGGATGGGCCTGCCGGGTGGGGTATACTAGGGTTAAATGTGTGTGGGTGGAGGGGAGGGGGCGTGTTACTAGACATATCCCGAGTTTCTGATGTGAATATAATGTGAATATAATAGGGGTAAAGATATAGATAAACCATCTTTTTAAAAATTACTTTTCAATTGTCTTATACGAATAGCGAATTCAGCCAACTTCTACATAATTTTCTATAAACATATAACTGTTTTCATCATGGGTCAGTGGCGTATCTCTTTCTAGAAACAACTTTAATTTGATGTAACAATTTGATCTGCTCATGTACAATTGTACATGTTCAGTAAAACACCAAACAATTACAATGTCCATACATAAATGTTTATTATTTATATTCATATTCATGTTAATATTTGTTAATATTGGAGAGGAGACCTCACAATAAACCAAAATATGAATACCTACACGTTCACATGAAAATTGATCAGAGCTGAAAACTTTAGAATGGAATATCCTTAATCCTAATCGGTTAATTAATCTGGAGATTAAAAATAAGGGGAGAACAAGCATTATTTAATTTCGAGATTAAGAAAAAGAGTGGATTAAGCCTTAATCCCGATATCCACCATTCAAAAGTTCCCAGCTCAGGATTTTGCCGATATCACCTTCTAAACTCAAGCTAGAAAATAAGCAAGTTGCAGTTTGAAGACAAACATGTTCAAGGCTACAAAAAAAAGTTAGGAAGGTAAGATCAAAGGATTAGGCAGGCGTTGGGACACTTTAAAATGTTGGTCTTAAAATTTTGATATATTACTTTAATATTTCTTTGGACCATGTCTATTGGTCCGTATTTAACAAGAGCCTTTGTCTTTAGGTCTATACTAAACAGGACCCCTTGTCTTTTATTCCTTAATGAACAAAAGTCTTTGTCTTTAGGTCCATATTAAACAGGACCCCTTGTCTATTATTCCTTTATGAACAAAAGTCTTTGTCTTTAGGTCCATACTAAACAGGACCCCTTGTCTTTTATTCCTTTATGAACAAGAGTCTTTGTCTTTAGGTCCATTCTAAATAGGACCCCTTGTCTTTTATTCCTTTATGAACAAGAGTCTTTGTCTTTAGGTACCTATTAAATAGGACCCCTTGTCTATTATTCCTTCATGAACAAAAGTCTTTGTCTTTAGGTCCATACTAAACAGGTCCCCTTGTCTTTTATTCCTTTATGAACAAGAGTCTTTGTTTTTAGGTACCTACTAAACAGGACTCCTTGTCTTTTATTCCATTATTAACACGAGTCTTTGTCTTTATGAACAATCCATTGTATTTTAATTCTTTATGATCAGGACTACTTATATTTTGGTCCATATTGAACAGGAACCCTTGGCTTTTGGTTCACATTGAACAGGACACCTTGTTCTTTGGTCCTTAATGATCCGGACCCTAGGATATTAAACCTTTTCTATTGGTCCATATTGAACAGGACCCCTAGGATAGTACACCTTGTCTATTGGTCCATTATGAACAGGACCCCTAGGATAGTACACCTTTTCTATTGGCCTAGGATAGTACACCTTGTCTATTGGTCCATATTGAACAGGACCCCTATGATAGTACACCTTGTCTATTGGTCCATTATGAACAGGACCCCTAGGATAGTACACCTTGTCTATTGGACCATATTGAACCGGACCCCTAGGATAGTACACCTTGTCTTTGGTCCATATTGAACAGGACCCCTAGGATAGTGCACCTTGTCTATTGGTCCATATTGAACAGGACCCCTAGGGTAAAGTGTGAAAAAGCTCATCTATTGTATGCTGTTTTATTTACCAAAATTTCCATGGTGTCGGGGTAGGGGGGTAGTGGTATTTAGTTATGATAGGGGGATCAATGATCATATAGGGGAATTATGAGGGGATATGGATGTTAAAAATTCATTATTATTTTGCATTGTTTGATTCATATTGTATATTATGTTATTGATTTATTAGAAGTATTTAATACATTAAACGTATATTCAGGTTTAAAATAGTTCACGGATTTGCTGATCAAATGAACAGAATTATAGCACACTGGAAGTTTAAATGTAAAATATTAAAATGTGTAGATATATAGGATTTTTTAATATAAACAATATAGACTCTACAGTCTAGACTAGTTATTATACCTTTATCTGAACAAAAATTAATAAGCTATTATTTTTTCCTACACTGTACTTGCATTGTCCCAAAACTGGAATGCCTCGTAAGGAATCCTCATTTAAAAAGGCAGTTTAGCTTTATTTCTCCCTCTTATAGGAAGTTGAGCCCTAACTTCCTTGTTATTCTTCTATTAAGACGCATTTACTCTGCTTTGAAACATTTATCATTCCTACATGAAAAAGGAAAAGTACCGTTTTCCAACAACTTCCTATTTAAGGAATTTAATAACTTAATATCTGAAATTTTTAACTCTTGTTGTAACTTTTATTTATCCCGTTAACATTCGGCAAAAAAAGCAGGTTGTAATATTTTTAATGAAAATCGTTTTCCGTTAATTAAATTAATTTCAACACACTTTGCAGTGTAGGGGGCCTGCAACTTTATTGAGTTTAATTTTGAATATACTGAGCTGGAAACTTTTGAACTCGATATCCACTGAGGACACTTTTAATTTGGGGGTCATTGGTTTATCTCTTCATTGCAGTTATTCCTCCAGGGGTATGATTACTATGCGGGATATCAAATAAAGATTAAATTAATCTGCAGATTAACTGAAGATCAAGACCAAGCAAATGTTCTTGGTATTCACAATACAAGAGTTCCCACTGCTAGATGGGACGGCATACCATTTGGTTACAAACCATTTTTTATTTAGAAAACAGAATTTTTAACTTTCTTCGATGATCTTAAGAAATGTAAGATTTAGGTAAAAAAGAAAATGAAAACCTATTTTTTTTAAAATGGCTTTATTATCAGAGATGATAACTTTTTATTGGCTATATAAGTAGATCAACTAAGTGTAGATAGTTGAATTACTACTCTAATTTAGCTGAGAGTGTACTAGTTAAGTAGTTAAGTTATCCATACTATTTAACTTTTGGCTACAAGTAGATCAACTAAGTGTGGATAGTTGTATTACTTCTCTAATGTAGCTGAGAGTGTACTAGATGAGAAGTTAAGTTATCCATACTATTTAACTTTTGGCTACAAGTAGATCAACTAAGTGTGGATAGTTGTATTACTTCTCTAATGTAGCTGAGAGTGTACTAGATGAGAAGTTAAGTTATCCATACTATTTAACTTTTGGCTACAAGTAGATCAACTAAGTGTGGATAGTTGTATTACTTCTCTAATGTAGCTGAGAGTGTACTAGATGAGAAGTTAAGTTATCCATACTATTTAACTATTTCTCACATTCCGTTGAATCCTTTTAAAATATTGTAATTTGTACGAATTCATAATGGAATATATTTTTGGCAAAATATAAATATTGTACACTGTATACAGTACACACCGATGAGCCCAAAACTTAAGACTATCGTAGTGAAACCCAGTATCGGAAACCCGGTTTCATAAATGGGGTCAGGCAGTTTTGTAGATACCAATATTTTTGTTAAGAAGTATTAATTCATGATGTTTCTTTACATTCACTTTTTGTTTTCAGATTTCTTAAATTAAAATCTACGCAAATGTACTGACCCCAAAATAAAATATTACTCAACGACACACTCTTAAATTTCCGGCTCTGAATGCAAAGAATGACGCAGAGTGTTAAACTTACAAATTATATTTATTGATTAGTGTGCGCAAATACTGTCTTTAGATTAATATCAGCTTGTCTATACCGTGTTATACAAATACCATAGTATTAATTTTGTCATTAAAGAACGTGCATAATAGTTGGATCTAACTTGACATTAGGTATGGGGGGGGGGGGGGCTGGTTCTAGAGAGATTTATTTAATTAATCAAACAGTTCCAAACGAGTTAGATTTGAAAATCTTTAACGATGGTGTTTTATGAAAATGTTAAACAAATTTGTTTTCAACGGAAAACAATTATTGTCTCGTCTAAATTTGTTTGTTTGTATCCAATAAACGTCAAAACGACTGAACCGATCGGGCCCAAATTGTAAATAACACCTTTCCCGGAAAAAAAATCGACTTTTTAGATTTTTTAAAATTCCTTAAAAAAATAGAAAATGGAGAACGAGGAAAAAGTGGCAACTTTAAAAGCAACAGTTTAAATCTAAAATTGATTCTAGAAAAGTGGGTTGCGAAGCGCCCTAAATAGCCTAGTTAACTAAAGAATTATTATTTTAATTTTTAAGTGTTATTTTATTACAGTGGTTTTTAAAAATATTTTGATAAATTAATTTGTAATTAATAAAATGGTCCCCTGATTGCCGCGTAATTGCCAATCATTTTGGTCAGAGCAATTAAGCTGTTTTCTTCCTATTAAATATTAATTAAACAATACCATGATTAGATATTGATAGAATTATTTCGAGTTTAAAAACAGCCTATAAAGAGTTAAAAGGAAATAGTCCAGATTCAAATATAATGTAATCATTTATGGTTTTCAGGACACCCTGTAGTAAAGTTGTTTTTTATACGAGGCACCCTGTGTGAATTAACAATTGATTCACATTCTGTTCTGTAAAAAATCAACTCAATTCCAACTTAATACGAAACACCCTGTGGGAAATTATTAGATTTATTTACGTTGTACAATATGGCCACCCTGTGGTAAGTATTTTTTACGACACACCCTGTAGACTTAATATCAAGCCCATATATTGGATGGCAAAGTGACTTCAATTATTGTATTTTTGACACGGAATTATTAATATTTTTATTTATTTATTAAAGTTCATTTTCTACTGCACAAAATGAATGCAATGGAACTGGAGAGACAAGCTAAAAAATATCATTAAAAAAAAGTTAATTTTTTAAAAATGTAAATGCTATTGGTATAAGATTGGTATACATATTGTTTCTGGCTGTAAATGGTCATCCGTAAAGAATAAGATTTCAGAAAAGATTATAATCAATACATTTTCGCGTGCATGAATACATCTCCGTACTTCATTTTGTAAAATCATTTAGTAAACCCGCGTGCATGAATACATCTGCATACTTCATTTTGTAAAATCATCTAGTAAACCCGCGTGCATGATTACATCTGCATACTTAATTTTGTAAAATCATCTAGTAAAACCCGTGTGCATGATTACATCTGCATACTTCATTTTGTAAAATCATTTAGATGCCCTCTAAGGATAATGTTAATATTTTTAGATTTCATCAGGTTAGGGTCGGTAAGTCGTCATCATTAAAGTCTCAATCTTTGTGGGTAACCCTGTACTAAACTTCTTGAACCCTGCTCTCTAGGAAGCCAAATCATTTACACCTGAAGATTGGATATGTAGGGACGTGAGGGGGGAGGGGGGGGGAGGAATAAAATATTATTTCTTATTCAGAATTTAGTGGGTAAAAAAGACATGGGTTTTTAAAGTTAAACTTTTACAGCATAAAAGGATGACACAGCATGTCATCCTACTTCGGATACAGGGTTAATCACGAAGAATGAAACTTAAAAGACGACCTAAAACTCATATTGTAATGTAAAGGTAAAACTCATGTTTCCCTTCATAGGGTAATTTAATGTTTTATTAAATGATATGGTAATAAAAGAAACAAAGGAACTATATAAACGTGAAAAAAGACTGAATAAATATGGCATACAGTCCTCTCTTAAGCCTTTTCTTTTGTGGCTAACCCTGTATGAAAAGTCATAGCGGGGGGG
>NW_019402124.1:20739-52494 GCF_000591075.1 Eurytemora carolleeae
TGGAGGGAGGGGGGAGCATATAGTGAGGAGGGGGTATCCGAGAGGGAAGGAGGGGGGAGCATATAGTCTGGAGGGAGTATCTGGAAAGGGGAGGGGGAGCAACTAAATGGGTAATAAAATAAGGAAATTTAAACGGTACATTTAACATTTACATAATAGATGTTTTATAGGTCTAACTCTATATATTTCTATAGACTGAAAGAGTTGGAAGAGATCGGGGGGGTATCAGATTAAAATCTGAAGCCCTGGCGAATTTGTTAAAAAATATATGTTAAATGGTGTTCACGTTGGTAAAAGTAAAAAAAAATTAATTTGATTTAAGATTTTTTGTTAATATAAAATATTGCGGAGAAATTTTTCACAGTTTTTGTCTTAAATTCGAAAAAAAAATTGTTTTTGCCATTCACACGGGCACGGGCTATCTTTGTTGTGAATTAATAAGTATAGAAATATCGGCGTCAAACCTTATAGAAATCCAACATATGGACCCGCTACGTATAGCAACATGGCGTATTTTCCTGGAGAACATTTTTTATATTTTTGAAAAATTAAATTATCAGTGTAAAGTGAATATAATTTTCATAAAATCCTCTTATTTAAATGGTAAAATGAAATTTTATGAAATGATATTAGCATTACTGGAGAACTTTTTTATACTTTTAAGAATTTTTTCCAAACCTAAAATGTATGTATTGAACTATTTTGCTCCTTTAATGTCTAGGTTATGTTAAAAAAATAGAAATTATGATAATGATAATGATAAGCTACAATATTTTACAAAAACGTTTAATTTTTCAAAAATATAAAAAAATGTTCTCCCGGAAAATACGCCATGTTGCTATACATAACGTTGGATTTCTATAAGGTTTGACGCCGAAATATCATCAGAAAATTAACTAAAAACATGGAACTTTTTGTATCATTTAAATTTTTTTCATTTTTCTTAAAGGATTTGGATTCAAAATTAATAAGATTAATAAAAAATGCATTTGTTTCGACCTTGATACAATTTCTAGTGTTTAGAAAAAAATTGGCTGATTTGTCTTCAACACTTTCCCAGGATTTTAGATTTAGTAATATTTTTGTATAGGACACATGGGATGGCCCTAGGTGATCATTCACCTATTCATTCATCCTTTCAATTCATACTTTTCATTCATCCTTTCATCCTAATCATTCACCTATTCATTCATCCTTTCCATTCATTCATCCTTTCCATTCATCCTTTCCATTCATTCATCCTTTCCATTCATACTTTTCATTCATTTCATTCTTGTATTCATTAATCCTTTCCATTCATTCCTTCCTTTCATTCATCCTCTTCATTTATTCCTTTCATTCTTTCCATTCATCTTGATTTCCATTCAACATTTATTTCCATTTATTCGTTTATTTATCCTTTTCATTCGTTCATTGGTTTATTTATATATTCTTTTAGTTTTTATATTCTTTTATTCTTTCCGTCCATTCATCCATTAATCCGATCAATTATTTTTATTCATTTATCCCTTTCATTCATTTCTTTCTTTCTTCATTTCCATTCATTCATTCCATTCATCTTATCCCCTCATTCCTTACTTTCATCCTTTCCATTATTATCCTTCATTTATTCATTCATCCTTTCCGATCATTCATTATTTATCCTTTTATTCATTTAAAAAAGGTTTTTTTGCTTCATTTTGTCAGAGTGAATCTTTTTTAGTCGTGTAGTTGATCATGAATTCGTTGATCCTGAATCTGAAATTTGCAGCACAAACTCCAACTATCTTTTTATTAATTCATTTCATCTGGATAAATCCTTTCTTTAATATTTTCATCCATCACATCATTCTTTGCTGATTTAGTTTTGATTTCAGCCATTTATCTATCTATGTATTTTATCCATGTATGTAGGTTTCCGTCTATCTATCTATCTATCTATCTACCTGTACAATGTACACTACAATGGTTGATAAATCACCGCTATCATTCAAAACTCTAAAATTCTTTTCACTCAACATATTCATTTGTCCTTTTCACACCCTTTCCCACTCATTCTGTCACACTCACACCTTTCCCACTCATTCTCTCACACTCACACCCTTTCCCACTCATTCTCTCACACTCACACCTTTCCCACTCATTCCCCCACACTCACACCTTTCTCACTCATTCTCTCACACTCACACTTTTCTCACTCATACTCTTACACACACCATTCCCACTCATACTCTAACACTCACACACTTTCCCACTCATTCTCTCAAACTCAAACCTTTTCACACTCATACTATCACACACACCTTTCCCACTCATACTCCCACACTCCCACACTCTCACCCTTTTCCACTTATACTCTCATACTTACACTCCTTTCCCATTCATACTCTCACACTCACACCATTCCCATTTATACTCTCACACTCACAGACACCTTTCCCACTCTTACTCTTACACTCACACACCTTTCCCACTCATACTCTTACACTCACATCTTTCTCACTCATACTCTCACACTCACACATTTCCCACTCATGCTCTTACACTTACACCTTTCCCACTCATTCTCTCACACTCACACCTTTCCCACTCATACTCTCACACTCACACATACTTTCACACTCAAGCCCTTTCCCATTTATACTCTCACACTCACACACACCTTTCCCAATCATACTCTTACACTCACACACCTTTCCCGCTCATACTCTCCCTCTTACACCTTTCCCACTCATTCTCTCACACTCACAAACCATTTCCACTCAGTCTCTCACACTCATACACCTTTCCCACTCATTCTCTCACACTCACACACCTTTCCCACTCATACTTTCACGCTCACACATTTTCCACTCATTCTCTCACACTCACACATTTCCCACTCATTCTCTCACACACACACCTTTCCCACTCAAACGCTCACACTCACACCTTACCCACTCATACTCTCACACTCACACCTTTCCCCTTCATTCTCTCACACTCACACACCTTCCCCCACTCATTCTTTCACACACACCTTTCCCACTCATTCTTCCACACTCTCACCCTTTTCCACTCAGACTCTCACACTTACACTCCCCCATTCATACTCTCACACTCACACCTTTCCAATTCATACTCTCACACTCACACCCTTTCCTACTCATACTCTCACACTGACACCTTTCATACTCATACTCTCACACTGACATGTTTCCTACTCATACTCTCACACTGACACCTTTCCCACTTATACTCTTACACTGACACCTTTCCCACTCATTCTCTCACACTCACACACACCTTTCCTACTCATACTCTCACACTGACATGTTTCCTACTCATACTCTCACACTGACACCTTTCCCACTTATACTCTTACACTGACACCTTTCCCACTCATTCTCTCACACTCACACACACCTTTCCCAATCATACTCTTACACTCACGCACCTTTCCCGCTCATACTCTCCCTCTTACACCTTTCCCACTCATTCTCTCACACTCACACCTGTTCTACTCATACTCTCACACTCACACCTTTCCCACTCATTCTCTCACACTCACAAACCATTTCCACTCAGTCTCTCACACTCATACACCTTTCCCACTCAATCTCTCACACTCACACACCTTTCCCACTCATACTTTCACGCTCACACATTTCCCACTCATTCTCTCACACTCACTCATTTCCCACTCATTCTCTCACACACACACCTTTCCCACTCATACACACTCATACACCTTTCCCACTCAATCTCTCACACTCACACACCTTTCCCACTCATACTTTCACGCTCACACATTTCCCACTCATTCTCTCACACACACACCTTTCCCATTCATACGCTCACACTCACACCTTACCCACTCATACTCTCACACTCACACCTTTCCCTTTCATTCTCTCACACTCACACACCTTTCCCCACTCATTCTATCACACACACCTTTCCCACTCATTCTTCCACACTCTCACCCTTTTCCACTCAGACTCTCACACTTACACTCCTTTCCCATTCATACTCTCACACTGACACCTTTCCAATTCATACTCTCACACTCACACCCTTTCCTACTCATACTCTCACACTGACACCTTTCCTACTCATACTCTCACACTGACACCTTCCCCACTTATACTCTTACACTGACACCTTTCCCACTCATTCTCTCACACTCACACACACCTTTCCCAATCATACTCTTACACTCACACACCTTTCCCGCTCATACTCTCCCTCTTACACCTTTCCCACTCATTCTCTCACANGAATAGAAGGTGGAGAGAAGGAGATTAATAAATGAAGAGAAGGAGAATAGAAGGTGAAGAGAAAGAGATTAATAAATGGAGAGAGGGAAAATAGAAGGTAGAGAGAAAGAGATTAATAACTGTAGAGAAGGAGAATAGAAGGTGGAGAGAAGGAGATTAATAAATGTAGCCAAGGAGAATAGAAGGTAGAGAGAAGGAGAGAAGGATGATAGGAAGGGTGGAGGAAGAATCAGATTAGTCTGGTTAAATGTGTGTGAATAAGCAATGTATTTAAGTATATGCTAACACCCCATCAATTATAAGCTACAGACTAGGCCACGCAGGAGAACGGAATGTTTTTCAAAACAAATCAGACATTTGAACCCCATCCATCATACACTATTTAGAGATAGATAGAGAACTTATATTTAACATTCGTGCGTTGTCCCTTTAACTTGTACAACGGGTAATTGGGGTCCTTTAAACGAGCCTAACCCTGTATCTATAAGTTGCACAGCAGCAGCTTTAAATGTATACATTAGATAGATATAAGGATATTAGGCTTCAGGGTTAAAATCATATCTATCTATCTATCTATCAATCTATCTATCTATCTATCTATCTATCTATCTATCTATCTATCTATCTATCTATCTATCTATCTATCTATCTATCTATCTATCTATCTATCTATCTATCTATCTATATATCTTTCTATCTATCTGTCTATCTATCTATCTATCCATCTATCTATCTATCTATCTATCTATCTATCTATCTATCTATCTATCTATCTATCTATCTATCTATCTATCTATCTATCTATCTATCTATCTATCTATCTATCTATCTAACTATCTATATTTATATCTTTCTATCTTTTTATCTATCTATCTATCTATCTATATCCTGCTGTGTATCTTAATCTAAGTAATGATAAATGTCTAGGCTCTACTCTATACCCTGAGTCTGATTAAATACAATAAATTATAGGATTTAAGGTTTAGCTCGGTGTGGTCTCATTCCTGGGCATATCATGTATATTGTGTATTATGTCTATAAACTATAGGTAGACAAGATTTATATGTATTAACTTCATCCTATCATTCATCTATCTATCTATCTATCTATATGTTTATCAATTATCTCTGTATTAATTAAATCAATTATGCTGAATTTTAGGCTTTCTCCATCCGCCCGTTCTGCATTATTCACCAAAAGAACGATCTTTCCTTGTAAATGGAGTAACCCGCATTTAAAATTTATCTCTAATTTTCAGGAAGAAAAGAAAGGATATTTTTATTAGTTTTTCTCCGACTAAGGGGGTTAAAGAGCATCGTTGTGAAACATTACTATTTATCTTGAAATAAACTGACAGGTTTAAGGTTACCAATCTAGGGGACATATTTTATTATAATACTTTAGATTAAACTTTTTAATATAATCAAAACTTAGGCTGAGAAGCTCCTAGTTTGTTTACATCACTATCATAAATTGCAGTACATTTTTATGGACAAAGTTATGTGCAGAATCCAATTGTATTTATTGAATTTCTTGAATTTTTCATAAAATTGTGTTACTTTATTCTTTCGATTTAAGTTTAAAATTTAAGATCATAAAATTATTTGCAATATTTTAATGGTTCAACCTACTGCTATACATTTTGTGGCAAGCAGACCTATTTCTTAATCCTTGTTCAGCCTTCTAACTTTCCATTTCATGATTCTTTTTATCTAAGAATATGTTTCTAGAAAAAATTGAATTCCAGAAATTCTTTTTCTTGAAGTTTTTTTTAGAAATGTTAAAACATTCTAGGGAACCATAACCGCACATCCTATACTATTCAATTCAATTCATTCTTTAAAAATGTCATATTTAATCATCTAAATTTATTTCAACTTTTAATTGTGGCTTTATCTGTGAGCATCTTCTCTTTGTACTGTATAACACAAAAACATAAAAGGTTTGCGGATTTCAAAATATTTTTTCGCGCATTTTCAAATTTTACAAAAATAAAAAACTTTTAAACATAATTTTTTAAAATTTTGACCATTCATAAATCTTCCCTGGGGTCACGTGAGGTCCCACACAAAATTTGGGCCCGATCGGTTCAGCCGTTTTGACGTTTATTGGATTCAAACAAACAGACAATCAAACAGACAGACAAGTTAAATTTATATATAGATAGATAAAGTTTTGTTTGTCTGTCTGTCCGTATGTTTTTGGATCTCCGATTTTAACTCTGGAACCCTTGGACCGATTTGCCTCAAAATTGGGAACTCAGTAGAACCACGAAAATGTTCTTAGTCTGGTTTAAAAATTTTAATTTACTGGATTGACTTTTATAGTAAAACTTTCACCAAAACTGGGTTTCCATGCTAGTTCATATATATTTATTTAAATATATAATTTTTAAGCATTTACAGAGTTACGTTTAACAATAATTTTAACTTTTTGGGATTAAAAAAAATTTGTCTTATTTCTAATTTTAACAAGTCGCAAAAAAAGCAACAAAAAAATATTTTTACTTCCGGAAAATGATTTTCTAAAAATATGAGTTTGCAGAGAGTGCAGTGGCAGTGTGGGCTGAACAGTGAACATTGTAACTAAATAACCCTGAATTGTACATTTTGTCAAAATTATCTATAATTTGATGATGTTTTCATATTTTACCATGATTTTCGCCATTTTCGGGACAAATGAATTGCAACAACATGACTTGCTACAGAGGGGGGGGGGGAAGGGGGGTAATCTGTAAAGTTTATAGTTACATGTCAGTGGTGTAAGGGGACATGGGTGTGTTTATGTGCCAGGGACTGTACCTGGTGAGTAATCTTGTGTGATAATATTAATTTTGTGAGTGTTGTGTATGAGTGTATGAAAATGAATTATTTGTGTATGTGTGTATGAAAATGAATTAGTTGTGTATACGAGTGAATGAAAATGAATAATTTGTGTATGTGTGTATGAAAATCAATTAGTTGTGTATGAGTGTGTGAAAATGAATTATTTGTGTATATGTGTATGAAAATGAATTACTTGTGTATATATGTGTAAATGAATTACTTATGAAAATAAATTATGAGTGTATGAAAATAAATTATGTGTGTATGAGTGTATGAAAATAAATTATGAGTATATGAAAATAAATTATGAGTATATGAAAATGAATTATGAGTGTATAAGTATATGAAAATTAAAATTAGTTCTTCAGCAGTCCAAAAACATCATCCCCTCCTTCTATTCAATATGTCCTTGAGTATATGAATATAAGAAAATTAATTATAAGTGTATGAAAATTAGTTATGAGTGTATGAAAATTAATTATGAGTGTATAAAAATGAATTATGATTTTATAAAAATGATTATGTGTGTATGAGTATATGAAAATAAATTAGTTGTGTATGAGTGAATAAAAATGAATTATGAGTGTATGAAAATGAATTACGTGTGTATAAGTGTATGACAATGAATTATGTGTGTATGAGTGTATGAAAATGAATTGTGTGTATGAGTGAATGGAACATGAATTATGTGTGTATGAGTGAATAAAAATGAATTATGAGTGTATGAAAATGAATTATTTGTGTTTGTTCTGCATGTTTGAACTGGTAACCCCAATTCACCCCAACAATTTAATCTTCATATATACTTTAACCAGATATATGGGAATATTTAAGCTTTATATATACTTTAACCAGATATATGGGAATGTATAATCTTCATATATGCTTTAACCAGATATATGGGAATATTTAATCTTCATATATACTTTAACCAGATATATGGGAATATTTATTCTTCATATATGCTTTAACCAGATATATGGGAATATTTAATCTTCATATATACTTTAACCAGATATATGGGAATATTTAATCTTCATATATACTTTAACAAGATATATGGGAATATTTTATCAAAAGATATATTTATACTATCTTAGGAACCCAGCTTTGCCTGCTAACTAAGTGTTACTACTTTATATATATATACTTCTCACGCATAGTTAAATAGTTTGATCAACTTTTGATACATACTTTTTTTGTACGAAGCAGGTTATCATTTAGTTTATAATATCAAGTATTTTGTTTAAAACATTTAACGTTTGTTTTATTGTATATGTACTCGTTTAATTAATCTTTAAGTAGGGGTTCACGTCGAACTAAAGTAAAATTATCGTAAAATTTAAATACTTTATATTTTTATCATAACTTCTCTTTCCAAAGAGCTATTGAGAAGAACAAAGATGTTTTGAATTCATAATATATAACCAAACAAATTGCTTTTCTTACACTTGAGCGTAAAATCAGAACTAGAGGAGTGACTGAGTCACAAAGCCGTGATAGTTACATCAATTAAATTTGACCTTCTCCTTCTGGTTAGTTTGCAGTGGGTTACTCCATATCTAAAATATAAGATATTATAACGCCCCCTCACCCCCTACAAAAGATTTAAAATCTCCCTCCCCCCTTCTACGATTAATCTTGTCCACCCTATGACCGCTTGTAAAGGTCTAATTGAAATGATTATTATAATGATGACCTCTTATATAATGGTTATTAGATCAGGTACGGGTAATTAATTTATCCTAACGACCCTCCATCCAAGATTCAATTTATTAATTTATAAATTGAGTAGATCTGCAGCAAAAACATCCAAGCAAATTCAGATTAATATCCTATGAATTTTTAATATTTATTTATCCTTGACTCAGGGGGAGTGAAGTTTTTAGACATTTTTATTGCAAAGTTAACTTGCATTATGTGCTATTATTTTCAATTTTCAAATGGCAATTGTAGAATTGTTCAATAGATCTTATTTTTATTTCTTATTATTTATCTTTGTATATTTCTATACTTGATAGTATGTCATCATGACTTTAACAAAAGTATATAATATCTTAAAAATTATTTTCATCCCTTAAAAATAAATATTTTTTTCTACTAATACCCCCAATTCTCCATTCAGGTTTGAAAATCATTCTTAAAATATAAACCCCTGTGTCGACTGATGTCACGTTCAATATTTGCTCTTTCATTTATATCCATGTCTTATTTCTATTTGCTTGTTTTGTCGACAGCAGTTGCGTGAAAGAAAGGATTTTTTACAACATTTGGGAACGCCCCTTTCTTTTGACAGGCGGGCATTAATCTCTGTTATTCTCTGTGTCTATCTAAGTCCCACACCCCCTTTGTCACTTTTATTTGCATCTGTGGATAGGTCATGTGACAAATTGGAGGGATAAAAGACAAAGGGAAAATATCCATTTTTTTTTCAGGAATTGAGTCTTTGCCACAAACTCAAATTTTCTTATGGTTATATTCTTTGCAATATAATGGTGCAAACCTATGGTGTTTCAAACTTAGACTATTTGATCTGACAGAATTAATAGTTAGAAATTTTAAATGGCTAAGACATTAGGGTTGCAAAGATATGAGGATTTAAAAATTTGAATTTGTGACAAAAACTCAAATCTTTTGCAACAAAGAATGTATAGAATAAACCGTAACAGGAGGAAAGAATCTTTTTAAAAATGATGGAGGGCAAGGGGGTTGTGGTGTTAGCTCTAATTATAGAATAAAGGGAAGTTTGAGGGGGGGGGTTTAAGGTCTTTAAATGTGAATGGGGATGAAAATGTGTAAATAATAAGAAAGAGAAGGACTCTGGTCTGTGTATAGTAAAGTTTATATATTCCTATGAAACCCTAGAATAGTCTCCCTAGAGACAACCAACCTGTAAACTTATAACCAGGTTTAGTCAACACTTGGAGGAGAGGGGGGGGGGGGGGCAGAATTTTACAGCACCCCTCCCCCCCCTCCTCCTTCCATAGTAAATCAGTTTCTTGCTAAAAAAAAGGCTTTAAGCTTAAATGTCAAAAGCAGTATCTATGTTTACAAAAGTGTCCAAAAAACGTTCAGTTTCATGAAATGTGTGTTTATCCTTCTCTCTTCGTTTATCATTGGTTGCAAGAGCATCAGTTTTGTGCTGTTAAAGGAGAATAAAGTTATTACAGAATAATTTGTTTCTTTCAGAGTTTTTACTTATGGCCAAATTACAAATTGCAGCTGGATAAAATGCATAAAATGCAGAAAATTCCTCAACTAAGCCGGGTTTAGATCCATCATAATTACCCCAGAACTCAAGCACTTTACAATTCTTTTTTTTCCAGTGTAGAACAAACATAAACAAGAAAATAATATAATAAATATAATTATTTAACATGTTGCAACAAATAAATTTATAGTTCTTTATAAATTGTTTACAACTTTTAACGCTTAAAAACTTCTGCAAACCCTTTATCTCAAGGAATAATAATTTTCATAAAACATTAAAAGTCAATATTTGCAAATTATCTATTTTCCATCTCATAATCTGAGTTCGTTTCCCTTATATCCATTTGACAGACCAAATTTTTATTTGAATAATCTTTTTTGTTTGTTTATCTTCTTGTGAATTTTTACAATTTTTACAATTTTTTTTTATCGATTTTGATGGTTATTATATCGTTAGAACTGACGGGGGTCAACCCAGACCGAAATATATTTTCAATAAATGTGGAACTAACATCTACTTTTTTACTCTACAGAGATTTGGTTCATTACCATCACAGAATTTTATACTAAAAGTTTAACTCGTGAAAATAATATGTTCTTCATAGTTTATTTTAAAGGGTTTAAAAGGGTCTGTAAACGTAATTTATAATGTACCTTCAATCAAATAGTGGCACTCCTGATTCACAACGGTACCTTTAAGACTGGAAAACACAGAGGTAAATGTTCCTGATTAAACTGTTAAAATAAACGTATACAATACACAATTATGTAATGAACACTTTTATATAAGCAAAAATAAGAACAGTTCAGGAAGCCCCTTCCCCCTGTAGATTCAAAAACTGTCCGCCGGACCCACTTTCCAAATTTAGCCAATTATTAACAACAAACTATAAACCTGTCGCATCTCTCATCTCAAAAGTTTCCCGTAATTTCCCGTGCGCGACTTCCGCAGTGTTCTACGCGGATTTCCCGTGAACCGGTTTAAGATCAGCTGATCCGGCCGGGCCGGCCCAAACCGCTCATTCTTTCCAGCTCTACTCGACACTCCAGTTTGCTTCAGACCTCTGGATTGAGAGAGTCTCGTCAAGTTTGAACCAGAATCCGAATAAATATCAGTAGTTTAAACAAGTACTTTTATGCGTCCAAATCAAAGTTAATAACGACGCTAAGTTTCATCAAATGTGAAAAGTGAACATACGCCTTTTAAAATGGACTGATTCCAGTGTCTAATTAAATTAATCGAAGAAATGCAAGTCTAAGTTAGTTTTATGGCTGAATCAAAGTTTGGATGAACAAAATAGGAATGGCTGAAGAGGATACAGATTGGAGCTACAGCTATAGCCCTGTACCAACTTTAAGTAAGTTTATGCTACTATCAAGCAATTAAAACTACCACACAAATATTGTGGTTTTGAAGAAAAAAGTTTTTGAGAGATTTATTTTTAAAGTTTCAAAATAAGTTATTATTTACTTATTACTTTAGAAATAGGTTAAGTTTTGATGTACAATATTTTAAATTGGAATTCTTTACATTAATATTTGAAATAAATTCAAATAAAAATAATATTTTATTCACAAATAACAGCATAATTGTTTTAATGTATTTGATTTGAATTGAAAATGGCAAATTATGAATAATTTGATAACTCTTTTCATTCCCTAACTTTCTAAACCTTATATCTTTGCAATCTGACGTTGTCTTAATCCTTGATAAATCAATATATTGTAGAATCAAAGTGTCAAAGTTAAAAATATCAAAGGTTTCCACCATCTGGTTGCAAAGATTTAAGGATTAGAACATTTGATTCTAAGGCGATTTTGATCAGTAAATTTAACCGGCCTGGTAATTTTTTTTTTTTTTGGGGGGGAAGGGGGTCAATAAAATCACCGTTGCAAATTATTATTTGCGAACTTGAGTTTTTATTAATGTTATAAATATTTTAACTGTAATATGAACTGTAATATGCTAAGTCATAGGAAATTAAGCTATGGTTTATTTTCAAAATGAATCATTTAATAAGTTGATATAAAATTTTAAATGCAAAAATAGCAAGGTAGAGGAAGGGAGGGGGGGGGGGGGGTTAAGTTTGTATCTTTAACAATCAAATATGCAACGACTTTAAAACTTTTGGAAAACTTGGAATCGAAAACTTCAAATTCAGAAATTATAAAAAAAAGAACAAAAATTTAAATCTTTCAAATCTAAAGAATTCCATATTTTTATTCGATTATTAATATTACGTAAGTGTTTGTTTAAAGAGTGACATGAATGATTCACATTGGAACGGTCTGAGAATGAAAAATAGTTTGGAAATGAAATTCGGAAAAAGACCAAACAAACTGTGTTTCGGAATAATGTAGAACATTAAAAATAAAACTTCATTTTGTTTTGTTTCTGTTATTGAAGACTATTTTAGAACAGTTTGACACTGGAGGGATTCAGATGTCCTTCCTGGGGGTTTATAATTCCACTGGAGGGATTCAGATGTCCTTCCTGGGGGGTTATAATTCCACTGGAGGGATTCCCCCCCCCAATGCACATGACATCCCCCCTGAATGCTCATTTTAGGCTAGTATCTGCACCCTTGAACGCTAAAACATGTATTTAAACTTTTAGGAAGACATTAATAATCTAAAAGTTGAACTATCTAATCGTTGAATTGAATTTACTCAATAATTTATGAGTTTATTTCATGATATTATTGATTTATTATAGTATGCTAAGCAATTTTTATAATTAAATGATTAATGCATATTATAACATCTAAAAGTGTATAATTCCTTAATCATTAAGATATATTCTTTTAATGGTTTTATTTTTGTTTTCAGGGTTTTCTCATCTTTTCCTTCTGATTTTATATTAAAATATATATTTTTTTAAACTGTCACACATTTATCCACGGATCCATTAGCAGCAGAGATGAGAGCCAATAAATGTCTTATTTTGTTATTAAATTATAATTTATTTTATTTTATTAGTTAATATTTGTGAAGGGTTGAGTGGAAGGGGGGGGGGTTGTGAGAACTATGTTTAAGTGACATTAAAGAAATAAAAATAAAAATATCAAAGTGTGTGAGAAAAAGAGTGTGACCAAAAACTGAAAAATAAAAAATCTATAATGTACACTGCTGGAAAAGAAATGAAGGCATAACAAAGTTGAAATAAAAGACCTCTTAATTTTTTAAGATAAACATTGTGAACGGCTGATCGAGCATATGGATTGTTTTTGAATTCCTAATAACCAGTTCGTGCCTCATTCCATTCTTTATCAGGATATAAAATATTCATAGCTACAGAACTTTCGGCTTTTTAGTCTAATCAACTTTAATTGATTAAATCAGGCATACGGGTTAACAAACATACTGGTAAAAACAAACAAACAAATTCCCAAAAAACGCACACAAAAAGTACACATACACATTAACAAACAAGTAAACAAAAAAAGAAAAACAAACAATAATATTAAAACAATTGGTATAAGGAAATATTTGTAGCAAAAAGTTTAAAACAAACATTAAAAAAATACATTTTTAAACGAATTCTGTAACAAACATATCAAATGTCCGATCGAATATGCAATTAAATTAAAAAAACAGACCAAAATCTCTTCATTCATGCCATGAACGTTAATTTGAAATGAGAAATGTCGCCCATAATCGGAGACAACTCACACACACGCCGTGTCACCCCTCGGCGATTCAGGTGATAAGATCAATTCGCCCAATCTCCATATTTGTGCCCTATCTGGGCTCTCCAGCTGTATATTTGCCCCCAGGGGAGATAGATTTGAATTTTCAGATTTCCTCTGAATTATATTTTATGTGCTTCGAACCAATAAATTGTTTGGAATTCTCGTGGATACGTTTTATATCCTAATATCCTATGTGATAAGTTACATGACGAACAAGATCGTTATAGTTTGATGATTATGAGTAAGCAAACTTTCTTTTATAAGAATGGGATCGTTATATAGAATTTTTAAAATCAGTTTTCAATTTACAGGGTTTTTAAAGTTTGTTTCTGCACTCGCTCCTCCCCCCTATTTATAAAAGCTATAGGTGCGCCCCACCCCCCAATTTGGCGCTAATGATGAAGGTTCAACCCCCCCATAACAATCCTGCCGCTTGATGCCCCCCCGCTCCTCCTTCCTTTGATTGGTTCGAAAACATGTACATTTTTAGGAAACAATCTAAAAATGTCAACTGCATAAATTGTGTTTATGCATTTTGCACCGATAATTTGATTGAATCAACTTAAAATAAATTTTACCTAACGCGCAAAGGCGAAATGGGCAATTGGGCATTGGGCGCGCGAGCATGGAGAATATGAATTTGAACTGCACTGAACAGCACAATTTTAATCGCATTTGAAACATTTTAATATTACTAGTTGATATTCAAAACATTTGGTTTGGTTTGAATATGAGGCACATATAATTAAGACCAAAGGTTGGCTTATGGGGGGGGGAAGGGGGGCGTCCCCCCCCCCTAAAAAATTGGGGGGCTTTTATGGGCTCACTTCACATGGATTCGATCAAGGAGAAAGGAGAAAGGGAACATTATATGAGACAAAACAGAAGAGAAGAAAAAAGGAAATGAAGGAAACGAAAAAAAGGGGGAAAAAGAGGAATGATATTTTTTTTCTTTTTTTCACAAGTTAATGATTTTTATCAATTATCGATAGAAGTAAAAATTTTGAGACAAATTGAAATTAAAGATAGAAATTCGTTAAACTCTGTACTTCAGCTTGGAACCTGCAGGTGCATAGTTTTATAAAATTTGATTTTTGGACAACTTAATAATTTTTTTTTCCTGTTTTGTCCTTCCTGGGGGGGTTTATAATTCCACAAGAGGGATTCAGTTATCCTTCAATTGGTTTATGATTCCACTGGAGGGATTCAGTAATCCTTCCTGTGGGTTTATAATTCCATTGGAGGGATTCAGATATCGTTCCTGGGGGGTTATCATTCCACTGGAGGGATTCAGTAATCCTTCCTGTGGGTTTATAATTCCATTGGAGTGATTCAGATATCCTTCCTGGGGGTTATAATTCAACTGGAGGGATTCAGTTATCCTTCCTGGGGGTTATAATTCCACTGGAGGGATTCAGATATCCTTCCTGGGGGTTTATAATTCCACTGGAAATTTGAAATTTTACGCAGGGTGATTTACATTCTACTGGAGGGATTCAGTTATCTTTCCTGGGGGTTTATAATTCCACTGGAGGGATTCAGATATCCTTCCAAGGGGTTTACAATTCCACTGGAGGGATTCAGATATCCTTCCTGGGGGTTTATAATTTCACTGGAGGGATTCAGATATCTTTCCTAGGGGTTTATAATTCCACTGGAGGGATTCAGGTATCTTTCCATGGGGTTTATAATTCCACTGGAGGGATTCTGTTATCCTTCCTAGGGGTTTATCATTCCACTGGAGGGATTCAGTTATCCTTCCTGGGGGTTTATAATTCCACTGGAGGGATTCAGATATNGGGTTGAGGGGTAGATCTTTGTTTCGATTTTTTCTGAGAATAAACTCAGAGAGAGCGATTTGGGGGTTGAATGAAGTATTTTCATTGTTGTATTTTTCAATATTTAAGTTTGACTATCAATCAATTTTTTTTATGTCGTAGATCTTTGATATGAATTCTGTTAGACCAAATAATCTAAGTTTGAAATATCAAAGGTTTACATCATCAGATTGGAAAGATATAGGGATTAGACAATTTGAGTTTGTGACAATTCAGAATTTCAGAATTTTGGAAAACTGTTAGCTAGATACTTTTACTTTTTATCCAGTTAACGTAATGTACTAAAGTCTAATGTAAATTAACATTTTATCCTATTCTAACTGCTCGTAATCTTAATCTTAAAAAATAGAACTGGTCTGAGAAAGATACCTTCTTCCATGTTATTTGGACATTAAGAGATATAAAGATAGATATCTTGGCAGTTAGATAGATAGATAAATTGATAGTTATATAGATAGATAGATAGCTTGATAGATTAAAACAATTAACAAGCAGACCGACAGACATAATCACATAGACTCAGTAATTCGATAAAAGAAATATATTAAGATATATAACAATATATTTGTACATACATTTATCAACTTATCCATCCAAATATCTACCTTGATATCCTATATACATCTATCCAAATATCTCTACTTGGATATCCTATATCCATCTATCCAAATATCTCTACTTGGATATCCTATATCCATCTATCCAAATATCTCTGCCTGGATATCCTATATACATCTATCCAAATATCTACCTTGATATCCTATATACATCTATCCAAATATCTCTACCTTGATATCCTATATCCATCTATCCAAATATCTACCTTGATATCCTATATCCATCTATCCAAATATCTCTACTTGGATATCCTATATCCATCTATCCAAATATCTACCTTGATATCCTATATCCATCTATCCAAATATCTCTACCTGAATATCCTATATCCATCTATCCAAATATCTCTACCTTGATATCCTATATCCATCTATCCAAATATCTCTACTTGGATATCCTATATACATCTATCCAAATATCTCTGCCTGGATATCCTATATACATCTATCCAAATAATTCTACCTGGATATCCTATATCCATAAATTAAATAGAATCTATGTCACATAGTCACAAAAAGGTTTAGACTTCAAAGACGACTGTACGGATTTTTTTGTTAATTACATTCATGGTTTCGTCGAGCTCTACATTGTTTTTATAGATTTGCCAAAACCGTTAAAGATCGGTAAATTTAAAGATTAATAAGGTTCTCATCAAAGTCTCATTCTGTGTGGGTAACCCTGTATCTTGACTTGTTCGTCTCCCCCTCCTCTACTTGTGCCCCGTAATCACCCCCAATACAGCAATTCCGCAATTTACTACTCTTATACCTCCTCCAATCTCCTATTCCCCCCCCCCAATAATTCCCCCTATTTACCTAGTTAGTAAATTAGTTCTGTTCAAAATCTAATGGTAGAACCAGCACTGCACATTCGTCTTCAATTAAAGGGATTGTTCGTGTTTTTCTAATTGTTATCTCGACAAATAATGATATAGTTAAAGGGACTCTAAGCGTAATTATCAGTGACCCTCCTTGCAAAGATGGAAATACCCGTTTCACAACAGTAGAAATGCGCTTAAGTTACTTTTGTAGAGAAACCACAATTGTACATCATCAATTATCAAAATTAAAACATGTATATCCAGTTCAGACAAAGCTATTACGGGCACACCCTTCTGAATCGGGCATTGCCATCTTTACTCACTTAAATTTCGCTCACAGTCCCTTTAAGACATCCTAATAAAGATTTGGCTGTGATTTTAGACTCCCTTTATTTTGGTAAAATGATAAATGAGCGTATTCCTGAGTTGATAGTTGAGGTTGGTTTTTGTATTGGTCAAATGTTGAAATTAGGTCGGAGCCACAGACTAGAAATATACAGAATGCCAATAAGCTTTCACAGGCTGGCCTAAATAGGCCTACGGTCGTACCGGCAAGGCATGCTACAGCATTATTTGTTTTTACAACATTAAATCAAATTTGTGCTTCTATTTTGTATGACACCCCTGAACTTGAAAAAAGGAAAATATAGTTTCCTGCATTGTGTTGTGCCGAGTAAGAAATATATATATATTGATGAAAGAAAGGATTTTTAACCGATTATCAGGGTTTATCCTTGATGGATAGATCGATAAAATAAAACTTTCCACATCAAAAATATTATTTCTAAAGCATTGTTCGGTAGGATAATATATTTTAGCCGGGAAATAATATTTTGAATAATTTTAATGGAACTTTATTTTCCTCGTGACGAAATTGTTCCTGGTTTTTGCAATATCATCCCCCTTCAATGTTATTTTTAATGAACTTTAGTTTACTGGCTGAGTAAAAAATGGAAAGAATCTTAATTTAACAATATAACAATGAAAATATCCGAATTTTTTTAAAGGTCTTAAAACAGCACTTTTAAAATAAAAATCTTCTTAAAGATTTGATTTTTAATATAATTTAGTTAAAAGTTTTTTAGATAATATTTGTTTATTGTTCAGGTAGTGGTTTGGAGAAGATTAGTCCTTATGCTCATGAGGGAACAACCCTGCTCAGTAATTCAGCTCTGAAATCAGATTCAGTGCGTCGGTCCGATCTCAGAACCAGGCTAGATAATGACCTTAGAGCAAGGTAGGCGTATTTTATAACATTTTTTTACAATCTTCTATTACTTCCTTCAACAAATAAAACAAACTATTAGAATTATTTTTCGTTGATTTTTAAATTATTCTAAAATATTTGCAACAATATTTTCTGGCCTTAATGTTCCAAGAATAATTATGACAGTTAAACTTTAAGAAAAGCAAGATTGCGTGCTTACCTCTTTTCCACATTATTATTGTAAATTCAAGTTTTTTTCTGTAAAAAATTTAGGAATCGTTGGTTCACAAATCATTCTACAGTTTTAAACTGTTTCCAAAGTTCTGAATGGAAATTAACGAAAACCTAATTAAATTCTACCATTCAATGGAATTTTCTTTTCAAGCAAAATGCAACCTCATCTTTTTCTATTAAATGTTTTTTTCTCCAGGTTTTATGTGAAAAGTATTTGCATCTGTGCAGAAAAAAGTTTAAAGGGACAACATTAAAGGGACTGTAGACGTAATTTTATGTACCCCTCCGTTTATTTCCGATTCACAATGTTTCTTTTTAAATCTTCACTTGTCGGAACAAAAAGATATTCTTGTTTTTTATATCTAAAAATATAAGTTTTCAGTTGTGGTTTCTTGAATTAGGGGATTTTTTGGTTTTATGCAGCAAAGAGAAGGAATTAAATTTACATAATCAAGCACGGTTTACGATCCTCATTGCTTCTTAGACAAAGGTGTTAAGGGTTCTCTTGTAAATCGGGCATTAACTCTTTAATTGGGGATTACGTAGACCCGTCCCTTTAAGAAGTGTTCAAAAACATTCAATTAACACTAAAAAATCCATATAAGAAGAAATTTAAATCCTAAGTCTTTGCTACAAACTCAGATTTTCTAATCCCTATATCTTTGCAACCCAATGCCGTAGTCCTTAGATATTTCAAACTATGAATTCTGGTAGATTAAATAATCTAAGTTTGAAATATCAAATATTTGCACCATCAGGTTGCTCAGATATAGGGATTCGAAAATTTGAAATTTGTGACAAAAATTTAATTCCTTCAATTCATATAATTCAAAAAAAAATATGATTACATATTAAAGTAAATAGTTAAGAATGCATCTAGACCTATATGATGATCCGTGCTGTTCGATTCAAATAAAAAAAAACTAGGTTTTATCGATTTGTTTTTTGTTTTTAGACTGGAAACAGATCCGAGAAGCAGGGTTTCCACAGAACGGAGACAGCTTAATAATGGAGGGTTAAATTATGCGACAAAGGTACAAAGTATTTTTTTGTAAAAATAATTTTCTGAAAAGTTTGCTGATAAACGTTTTATGATGGGTTCTGGATTTTAATAGCTCTATGAAAATCCTCGTAAATTTTAACAATTGGAAATGCACGGAAATCGAACGTTTGTTTGGCAATGCATGCCGAAATTGCGAAAATTTTGCATTGTTTATGGGTATATGAGTTTGTGAAAGAATTTGCATTATGCAATTTCAAGCATATATTGTCAAATCCAATCTTGTTTTTAAAAACTTCATTATCTTTAACTTTTCATACTTCATCTTTCTCATCTTTTGCAAAGCAATTATTAGAAATATTTAAATTTGAATTTTAGTTTAATAATTTGCAATACAGAGTTTAAATTTACATTTTCATTTCAAAATAATATTAAAGTAAATCAGTAATTAACACATATTTTTCCTTTGAATAACTGTAAAAACAAAAAATATGTATTCCCCGAAAGTATTCCCCCCCTCCCCCCCTCCCTGGCTTTGGAGGCTGAATAGAAGTGCATAAAAAGTTTTAATGTTTTGTTAGTTCAGTTAATGCTCTCATTGTGCTTTTATTCAGCAAACTTTTAATCATTTTTAAAGCCAACTATCTATCTTTTTTATATCTATCTATCTATCTAACTATCTTATCCTTTATCTACCTTTTATCCATCTATCTATCTATTACATTCTTTATCTGTCTATTATATTCTTCATCTATCTTTTATCTATCTATTATTTATCTATCTATCTATCTATCTATCTATCTTATCCTTTATCTACCTTTTATCCATCTATCTATCTATTACATTCTTTATCTGTCTATTATATTCTTCATCTATCTTTTATCTATCTATTGTCTATCTATTTATCTATATATTGTCTATCTATTTATCTATTCTTTCCTCTATCTATCTATCTATCTATCTATCTATCTATCTATCTATCTATCTATCTATCTATCTATCTATCTATCTATCTATCTATATATATATCTATCTATCTATCTATCTGTCTATCTATCTATCTATGTTTATTTAGCTCCCTAATACGTATCTCTTTATACCAATGTATTGTATGACAAACAATACCTGTATAACGAGTGTACAATGAAAAGACACAAATTGTCCAGTTCTGTCTTTCATCAAATTGCCTAATTATGAATATTTCAGTTGCTAATAATGTTTTTCAACAAGTGGGGAGGAGGTGGGGGGAGGGGGGGTAGGCTTGTTTATATTGAACAAATTTCAAACTGGATATTGATTTATAATGTATGAAATTTATCGCTAGTTTTTAATACTGAGAATTTATGAAATTTTTATCAGTACAAGGTTTTATTTATCCATTCAAGAAGTTATTTAATGATCTTTTTATTTTATTTCTACTTTGGCTTTTGATTCTATTGTTCGTGATTTTCGAGGTTGCACACTTTTTAATAGAAGGGTCATGGATTCTACCAGGGGGGATGATAGTTCTCTACCTGTGTGCTCAGTTAGCTGTACTGAGCTGAAAACTTTAGAATGGGATATCCTTAATTCCGATCTGTTAATAAATCTTAAGATTAATAACAACTGGAGAACAAGCATTATTTAATCTGGAGATTAAGAAAAAAAGGAGATCAAGCATTAATCTCAATATCCACCATTCTAAAGTTGTCAGCTCTATACACTTACAACTGTTTACTAACATTGATATACTATAGGTTAGGCCAGAATCTCTTTATAATGAACAAATATGCCGTATGCTCTCGGTATAGTTTATGGCCTATATACAATTATTAAAGGATTAGCGTACATCATCACTCTATATACTATAACCTCGTTGGATTCTACTCATGAATTACTCTCTATGAGCATTCACACCGGACTAACCAGAGTGAGCAGCATTCGGTTTCTTCTATTTGAAATCAAACGTGTTTTGGTCTTTAATTAAATAATCATTTACTTTACGGATTTGTTTATTTTATACATTTTTATTCAAATGCATGTGCCAACAAAAAAGTATTTAAGAAAAAAGGCTAAAAAATTATGTTTAGGGGATCAAATTGTGATCGAAAGTCACAGCTTTCTGGAATATTGACAGAACCGTTAAATCCACGTGCATTGCTTATTCTTTTATTCCGAAATTTTTTTTTATGGTAAAGGTTGTCACTGGTGTTTCATTGATGTATGAAATAAATTCTTCTTGTCCTAGTTTGGATAGATTGAACAATAGTTTATTGTCTGTATATGTGCCTGTTTTGTTTGTTTTCTTCCTATGTATGCCTGCGCGTGTCTATCCATATAAGATCAGAAAAATCATCGAGGCATATTTAAATTTAAATCTCAATCTATCTCTATCTCTTGTGTATTGTCCATATATCAATCTATTTGACTCAAAAAATGTTATTTCTCGTTTCATCTCTGCATGATTTTATTGGGACGGGGGGGGGGGGCTAGACTATTATTTCTTACTCTTTTGACCCTCTACGTTGCGAATTAGATAATTTTGTTTAATTTTTTGAAATCTTCGAAATCTGCTTTTCTAATTTTTTCTGTTTAGGAGCGCAGCTACCAAGATTCCGGATTTTCGGAGGATATAGATATGCAGGTATTTTAGTAGTTCTTTTTAATTTGACATTTTGCAAATTTTCAAATTCCATCTTACTGAGGAGCAATCGATAAGAAAAAAGCAACCAAACTTGGGTGTAAAATAAAAACTAATGGAGTCACGAGGTCCCAAAGTCGAATTAGTAATTCCACATTAATTCCTTTTTTAAAGATTGAATTGACATTTTTGGATCACAATGTAGTTGAAACCATAGATTTTCTGATAATTCTAAAGAATTTCAGATTTAGATTTTTGTTTGATTTCTTAGTTTTTAAAGAATTTTCATGAAGTGTAATTAATATTACAGAAAAAATTTAATACTTGTTTCAAAATAAACAACAAAAATATTGTTTAGATGAATCCTGTTAGCTACCTAGGGACTACTAAATCTGGTCAAATATACATAGAACCAAATGGTAAATATAAATCAATTAATAAAATATTGAATAATATTATCATCTTGGCCTCTTCTTTTTAATAAGTTAATTTGGTGTGTGTGGGGGGATGGGGTCGTGAACATTTTCAATAAATAAAAAGTTAGATAATAGTTCAGTTCAGTGATTTATTAAGTATTTTTACTTAATTCAGTTTTTAATGATATAAATGGATGATTTAAGTATGCAAGATTGTGAGCGACAGATTAATTGATTGCAATTTATCTGCATTTTAAAAATCTTGTTTAAAAAATATGTTTCAAATTATGTGTTGACAAGTAGATAACAAATTGAGTCATCATCGACATTCGACACATTTATGAATGATGAAAAAAATGTTAAATATTTAACTAAGGAACTTTTTTACTTGCTGTGCACCTTTATTAATATAAAATGGACGTAATTGAAATCTTTTATGTTCACAATCAGAACTTTTCTCATTGAAGTGCTAATCACGGGCAGCCGTAGTACATTTGAATTTCCAAGCCGGGTCAACCTTTCTGGTCCCAGTTTGAACTGTATCGCCGGGACATTGGGTAAATAAAGCACTCAATAGGACTAGCCGGTGTAACAAGGTTGACGCGGTCGGACTTCAGGCTGAATTTACTATTACTAAAGGGTCAGAGGTGCGTGTAATCAGAAGAACAAAATGTTTTAAAATTTCTAATTTCTAATTGAATAATTTAACTTTTCTCGTATTTAAGCTTAACATCAAAACTAGAGATGCTTTGAGGTCTAAAGTCGCCCCCATAGATTTGTCCTTACCCTGTTCAGTTTGCAGTGTTCACTGTTAAGTTTGCAGTGTTCACTGTTCAGTTTGCAGTGTTCACTGTTAAGTTTGCATTGTTCACTGTTCAGTTTGCAGTGTTCACTGTTCAGTCTATAATTTCTAATCCTGATATCTTTGCAATTTGACGTCGTACCCTTTAATATTTCAAACCAAAAATATATTAAAACGGCCAAATTTCGATTAATGAAANCTGTTCAGTTTGCAGTGTTCACTGTTCAGTTTGCAGTGTTCACTGTTCAGTCTATAATTTCTAATCCTGATATCTTTGCAATTTGACGTCGTACCCTTTAATATTTCAAACCAAAAATATATTAAAACGGCCAAATTTCGATTAATGAAAGGTTTTTGCCATTAAATAAACTAGGGTTTCCAACGCAATGTAGCGAAAATTTGCTTGCCTCTTCCGCAAACTTTTGAAAATGCCAATTTTTTTTTGGTTTTCTATGAATTAGTTGATTGTTTTCCAATTATTAAAGAATGAATTAATTCATTTCTAATTGATTAATATACTTGAATGATCAACTCCTTGGATCGATTGTGTTACTTGATTAATTGATTATTATTCTAGAATAGTGTTTGAGAATTTCTAAATCTGTTTGCTCAGATTAAACCTTACATTCTTTATACAGATCCGTGGGTAAACAGAGTAGATAGATAGATAGATAAAAAGAAAGAAAGAAAGAACGAAAGATAGATATTTATATAGATATATAGATAGATAGATAGATAGATAGATAGATAGATAGATAGATAGATAGATAGATAGATAGATAGATAGATAGATAGATAGATAGATAGATAGATAGATAGATAGATAGATAGATAGATAGATAGATAGATAGATAGATAGATAGATAGATAGATAGATAGATAGATAGATAGATAGATAGATAGATAGATAGATAGATAGATAGATAGATAGATAGATAGATAGATAGATAGATAGATAGATAGATAGATAGATAGATAGATAGATAGATAGATAGATAGATAGATNTAATGAATGTTTTGATCACCCCCCACATGCCTTTTCCCCACCCTCTTTCCGTACTTACAAAACATAAATACAAAAGTTTTCCTCTGAAGTAATAGTAAAGTTCTCGATGTGAATAATGGAAATGTAAAGTTATCAGAATCTGAAAAATTCAAATTATTTCTCAAAATTAATGAAAATGTTTCAATACTTGGAAGAAATTATAATAATTGCTTCCAATTTCTCCATCTACATATGAGAGAGAAAGAGAGAGGGAGATGAGTGAGAGAGACCCTGAGAACATTAGCATGAAAATGTATCTTTGCACTTCACTGCCATACTTAAATTTTATGCATTGTGTAATGATAATTATTTGCTTTTCATAAAAAGTGTTGATGATGGGAACTCAGCCCTAGGCCGCCAATTAACCTTCCCCACCCTGGGCACCATTAAAAACCGTTCAACCTTTCACCCCGACCCTATCCCCCCCTCCCCTCCCGTCAATCTGGACCACATCCATATCTTCTTTTTTCATCTAATATTAGTCTATTTCGTGCGCTCTTTCCAGGGTTAGATTTGCCTTTTAAAGAACGTGACACAGCGCGCGTGAACTTGGTGCGCTTGCATAAATCAAATCTCATGCTTATTTGTTGAGCGCGTCGAAACTATTTTAATTAGAAGAAGAATTAGAATCAAGAAGAACTGCTGTGCTCTCGTTTCCCCGGGTCATGGTTGCTCATGTACAAGATCTCATCTTCTTTATTTCTTACTTTTGCATCCATGAATTTCCTGTGCACATGAATTATAATATTGCGCGTGATTTTTGATACGCGCGTCTGTTTTGATCTTCGGAAGTCATTCTTTTGTAGGTTTTATTAGGCTTGTGAAAAGATGTGCTCGCGTGCACGAATGCATCGTGGAAGTGTGTGCGTGCGCTCCAGCTCACAGTTCCAGCAAAGATATATTTAATTAAGACATGCATTATATCAGGACAATGTTTTAAAGATTGGTTAAATAGCAAGCGAACAGTTTTTTGGTGAGCTAATGTAGGACAATATTGATGTAAAATCGTGCAATTAAAAAACAGCAATCAATAAAAAGCATTAAAAAAAATATAGTCAGAAAATTAACTTTTGACGAATATCAGATATTTTTTTTCTCTAAAAGATATTTTTACATATTTGCATTCTTACATATTTTTGTTACCACACTGCACCCGCTGTTGATTGTTAATTAAATATTTTAACACTTTGTAGTCTGTATACAGAAGAGATTAAAATTATCTCGTGCGGACACATTATTTAAAGTAATAGACAAGTTGAAAGATAAATAAGTCGACAGATACAGAGAATTTAAGTGAATAGATAGATAGATAGTTGGATAGATGTATGGGGGGTTGAAATGAATTTATGAATAGATAGATGATAGTTGATGGATTTTTAATTCCCCTCCTAGCCCCAGTTGTCTTGACCCTGCTCTGCGCGTTCAACCAGCTTTTTGCATTAAATGCGCGCTCCCCATTCTCTTGACGTGCGTGCGTATGTTTTGTTTTTGTGGCTAAGCGCCAATCTAAATTTTGTGGATGCATCGGGGTTGATTGGATTGGATGTTTTGTCACATTCTCATCATATAATCAAAAACTAGAACAGGGATGAATCATTCCCGTCTATTCAAGCGAAACTAAATAGATCTAAGTTTGGTTTTCGGAATAAAATCAGTCAGAATAGTATCTATCCTTCAATCTATCAAAAAAAAAAAAAGTTTAACAATTCTTACATCCATTATCATTTTAACATACGAAAAATCTATATTTAATGGGGTGAGGGGTAAATAGGTTAGAAAACGAAGGCTACCTGACTGAAACCAGTCCGTATCCCCAATTTCAACCTAATACTCAGCTTTTATACTTTGTATTCTATGTTCATGTTCTTCATTTTTCACAATTTTTAGTTCTCCCCTTCTCTCTTCTCTTGATAACATTTCGAGATCTATAAACATTTTACTTTTATTTCTCCCCAAGGGGTAGGATACAGAACTTTATAAACCCTTGATAAACTTATATAAAAAGAGGGTGGACTGGACATTGAACAATTCTGACTACTGTATTCATGCTTAAAAATCCGGACCAAACTGCGGGTAAATTGTGACCAAATTATGCAGGATATTTTATGATAAACAAATCGACGCTAACAATTTAGAAAAAATACATATGGATTATTTGATATTAAATAAAACCTTCTTAAAAGATTTACATAATTAGACGCTCATAACATACAAATACATTAAAGTTAGAAGAAGAGATTGCTATCCTTAAAAATGATAATCTAAATAATAATGATGATAATGTTAATAGTAATGATAATAATAATAATAATGATAATAATAATAATAATGCTAATAATAATAATGATACTAATAATAATATCAATAATTACAATAATAATGATAATATATGAAATAGAGAATTATTTTTAAATTTTTGTTTTCAGATGAGACAAAGCTAACATTGTCCCACTACTCTCAACCTTTAGTCAGCAATTCAGAGTTATCTACCAAGGACAGGTAATTAATTTATGGATTAATTAATGGATTAATTTATGGATTAATTTATGGATTAATTAATGGATTAATTAATGAATTAATTAATGGATTAATCAATTAAATAAACAGAAATCAGAAGGTTATTTTAAGGACAACACAAGAAACAATAAGTTGACAATTTAAACCGGTTAAAAAAATTTATTTTAAGGTGAAACTCATAACTAATATTTTATGAATATAGTTCGAAAATTAATTCTAAATTGAAATAAAAATGACAAGAAAACTATGATAATTGCACATTAAATTGATTCAATAATAATTAATTGATAAAATATCATAACTCAGGTTTAATGCTAATTATAATCATGATATATTGAATATTGATGACGATTCAAATTTCAGAAAAAAAAAAAATATTCTAAAATCAAAACTTTCTTTTTCTTATGGTAATTTTTCATTCCTTACAAAACTTCAAAAAATTCCCCATTTTACAAAGATATATCTGACGAACTATCATCCAGGCGTATTATTTTCAAAACATTTACCCATCATGAAAATTCTTCTAAACTTTTTTATCCAATTAAAAAGATCCAATATAAATACTTTTTTCTCTTAAGGAAAAGCATGAAGGGGAATATTTAACCCGGTATTACCCCTCACAAATTTTCAGAAATATTCTAATTCTAGATTTGTAAATAAACAATACTATAGTTTACTGAACCCAACTTCAACATTGGAATATTTAGTTGTTTTTCTTCTGTTTTCATAATACAGCTTGCTGATAGACATATCATTAGGAGACATGCTGCTGTCTTGCTTTTCTTTATCTAACTGTTTTATCTACTGTCTTTATATTCTTTATCTAACTGTTTTATCTACTGTCTTTATATTCTTTATCAAACTGTTTTATCTACTAGCTTTATATTCTTTATCTAACTGTTTTATCTACTGTCCTTGTATTCTTTATCTAACTGTTTTATCAACCGTCTTTATATTCTTTATCTATCTGTTTTATCTACTGTTCTTGTTTTCTTTATCTAACTGTTTTATCTACTGTCTTTATATTCTTTATCTAACTGTTTTATCTACTATCTTTATATTCTTTATCTAACTGTTTTATCTACTGTCCTTGTATTCTTATCTAACTGTTTTATCTACCGTCTTTATATTCTTTATCTAACTGTTTAATTTACTGTCTTTATATTCTTTATCTAACTGTTTTATCTACTGTCCTTGTATTCTTTATCTAACTGTTTTATCTACTATCCTTGTATTCTTCATCTAACTGTTTTATCAACCGTCTTTATATTCTTTATATAACTGTTTTATTATTGTCTTTGTATTCTTTATCTAACTGTTTTATCTACTGTCCTTGTTTTCTTTATCTAACTGTTTTATCTACTGTCTTTTTATTCTTTATCTAACTGTTTTATCTACTGTCTTTTTATTCTTTATCTAACTGATTTATCTACTCTCCTTGTTTTCTTTATCTAACTGTTCTATCAATTATCTTCTACGAATTTAGGCCTTTGAAAATGTTAATTTTTTAATCTTGCAAATTGAAAACCTTTTCATAATTTATATAACCGTCTTTCACAGGTTTCTCTTCGATTTTATATCTGATTAGGCATCCTTTGAACTTTGAAGCAGGTTTTCCAAATCTTTTGTCAGTCAGCTTGTACTGACCTATTTATGTTTAAAAGTTTTTTTTCCATTTATTTTTTGTATTTTAGTGTTTGCTACATTTTCTAAGCCCCCTCTAAACGTCTAACTGTTTATTTATCTCACTTTTTGCCTTCAGTTATATGAGGCCTGACGGATAGGCAGGATTGTGTGATCCACATAACTTTTTATGTTTTTAATCAAGGTTTAATTAACCTTTTTTCTGTCCTAATTATATCAATTTTGTTCAACATGTCAACTTTTCATGTTCCTGACCGGATTGATTTATTCAAAATTATCAATTTTTTATTCATCTGTTTATCAGCCGTTCAGTGTAGCAATCATTTTATTCTTAATTAATATTTATTTCATATTTTAGAATAAAAAAACAAACTTTTTTGATTTCAGGGGGAACCCTTTACGTGGAAGCATGAAGAGCCCCCCGTCCTCACCTCGTCCCTCCTCCCTGAAGGGGTCAAGGACCCCCTCCTTGAAGGGATCTAAATGCTCCTGGAGGTCCCTTGCCGTCATCTTCATCGTCCTCTCCCTTACTATGGGGGCCACACTCGTCTTCCTTATAGGTAAACATTAGTGGCCTGTCGTCCTTGTTATTGGTTAACATAAGGGCCTTTTTTGTGTTCTTTGAAGTAGTTCTTTAAAGTTATTTTCACAATTTGACATTGTGATCTCATTTGTCCTTCTTAAAAGTAAATATTAATTTTAAAAATCTTCCTTTTTAATGTTGAATATTTGTGGCCACAATCGTCCTCCATAGAAGTGAAAATTTAATGATGATGTCGTCATTTTTAGTGGTTAGTTTTTGGGGCTACACTAGTCCTGCTTTAAAGTAAATAGTTAATGCTATAGTCGTCCTTATGGTTAAGTGCAGTGTGCACGGTTACTATGTTAGTGTGCGTGAGTTGGGTGATTAAGACAAATTTAGATATAACTTAATTAAGATAAGATGACAGACAAATAGTCAGACAATAAATACCATCAGATAGATAGATAGACGGATTGATGGACAGCTAGACACCTAAAGAGGAAATGAATGATTTAAATGGATTTAAAAATGACAGTTTTCTACAAATAATAGTGTAATGCAGGGTACTCATACACGGGGTTTTGAGGTTTAATTTTCCCGTTCAAGCACATTTCTGATTTGAGGCGGTAGCCCTTCATACATAACATTTTCATTCATTTATTCATTTTTTGTTAATTTTATTTATTAGATTTTTTCAACCACTAATGTCGTTTTTTTCTCCATTTGATTTGAAAATTTAATTAATCGGTTTATTAGATTTATTAGATTAATTGTTTTAAAAATATTTATATGCTTATTCATCAAAACACAACACTGTTGTCAATAATAACTTAAATTAATTAGCACTTTTTAGCATTCATTCATTTATTATTCAATTAATTACTTAATTAATTTATTCTTCTATTCATCCATTTATTGATTAATTAACTTATTTATTATATTTTATCCATTTTATCTTTCATAGTTTAATTTGTTTATAACATACCTATATGTGGCCCTGTATACTGTATACTATATACCTATTTAAATGGCCCTGTATACTATATACAAGATACTTATACATATGGCCCTGATTTCTATATACAAGATACCTATATATACATATGACCCTGTATACTGTATACAAGATACCTATTTAAATGGCCCTGTATACTATATACAAGATACCTATACATATGACCCTGTTACCCTGTATACTATATACAAGATACCTATATAAATATATGACCCTGTATACTGTATACTAGATACCTATTACCTATATATATGGCCCTGTATACTTATATACACAATACCTATACATATGGCCCTGTTACCCTGTATACTATATACAAGATACCTATATATATATGACCCTGTATACAAGATACCTATATATATGGCCCTGTATACTTATATACACGATACCTATACATATGGCCCTGTATACTGTATACTAGATACCTATATATGGCCCTGTATACTGTATACAAGATACCTTTATATATATATGACCCTGTATACTGTATACACGATACCTATACATATGGCCCTGTATACTTTATACTAGATACCTATATATATCGCCCTGTATACTGTATACAAGATACCTATATATATATGGCCCTGTATACTGTATACAAGATACCTATATATATATATGGCCCTGTATAGTGTATACTAGATACCTATATATATCGCCCTGTATAGTGTATACAAGAAACCTATATATATATATGGCCCTGTATACTGTATACAAGATACCTATATATATTGCCCTGTAAAGTGTATATTAGATACCTATATATATATATGGCCCTGTATACTGTATACAAGATACCTATAATTTATCCTAGGTTTTCAACACGTCATGTCAGTTTTTAGTCTGACATGTGTTCAAAACCTTTCATAGACGATGACACAGAAATCAGACACGTCCACCTATCCGCCTACCACTGTTTATCCATTCATCTATCTATCTATCTATCTATCTATCTATCTATCTATCTATCTATCAATCTATCTATCTATCTATCGATCTATCTATCTATATCTATCTATATCTATCTATATCTATCTATCTATCTATCTATCTATATATCTATCTATCTATCTATCTATCTATCTATCTTCCTATATTTTTAATTAATCAATCAAATTACCCCTCTCTGCTAAGCTAAAATTAAAATCTCAGACTAAATGCGTGCTTTTAAGTAACATAAAAAGTTTACACATGGTTAATAAACAAAAAGAATTTGTAGAAAAAAAAGATGTGTGAATGAATTAGGTGATGATTCCAGTTTTTCTGTCTGTTCAGGGAACATTAGTTAAACGTCTGTATTTTCTCGTTCTATCTGTAGTATGGCACCCTCCACTAAGCATTCGGTCTGCCTCGTACTGTACACAACTTCTGAGATTTATTCTGTACCGTCATGACAATTGAAACAAAAACTTTGTACCGGCACGACTTTCATTACTAAACTTAGGTACAGGTGACAACAACGTCGTTCTCAGCATACAATTAGTC
>NW_019402125.1:0-12429 GCF_000591075.1 Eurytemora carolleeae
ATTTGGAGATAGAATTCAGGGGGGGGGGATTACACACACATAGTTTACCTGTTAAAGCAGAAGGTTTGTAAAAGGGTTTGTGGGAAACAAAGTTGGGTGAAAAGAAACAAAGAAATCACATCAATAAGAGAAACAGTGAGACAAGTGGAATGGATATTAATGCTGCTGAAAGTTGAGATAAAAATTAAGATAATGACCCACAATTCCAGGAACTCAACCCTTTGCAATATACAGTTCACACCCTCACAGGGTTCAGGATGGTGCTATGGAAACAGAACTACGGATTCGAAGCAATTTTTAGCCAGTAAAACAGAATGGATTGAAGGATACTAGGGAAAACAGGACAGATTAAAAGGTACTAGAGAAAACAGGACGGATTGAAGGATACTAGGGGAAACAGGATGGATTGAAGGATACTATGGCAAACAGGACGGACTGAAGGATACTAGGGAAACAGGAGGGATTGAAGGATACTAGGGAAACAGGACGGATTGAAGGATACTAGAGAAAACAGGAGGGATTGAAGGATACTCGAGAAAACAGGACGGATTGAAGGTTACTCTGGAAAACAGGACGGATTGAAGGATACTAGGGGAAACAGGATGGATTGAAGGATACTAGGGAAACAGGACGGACTGAAGGATACTAGGGGAAACAGGATCGATTGAAAGATACATGGGAAAACAGGACGGATTGAAAATTACTAGGGAAACAGAACGGACTGAAGGATACTAGGGAAACAGGACAGACTGAAGGATACTAGGATGGATTGAAAGATACTTGGGAAAACAGGACGGATTGAAGGATACTAGGGGAAACAGGATGGATTGAAAATTACTAGGGAAACAGAACGGACTGAAGGATACTAGGGAAACAGAACGGACTGAAGGATACTAGGGAAACAGGACGGATTGAAAATTACTAGGGAAACAGAACGGATTGAAGGATACTAGCTGGAAACAGAACGGATTGAAGGATACTAGCTGGAAACAGAACGGATTGAAGGATACTAGCTGGAAACAGAACGGATTGAAGGAAACTAGGGAAACAGAATGGATTGAAGGACACTAGGGGAAACAGGATGGATTGAAGGATACTAGGGAAACAGAACGGATTGAAGGACACTAGGAAAACAGGACGGATTGAAGGATACTAGAGAAAACAGGACAGATTGAAAGATACTTGGGAAAACAGGACAGATTGAAAGATACTAGGGAAAACAGGACGGATTGAAGGATACTAGGAAAACAGGACGGATTGAAAGATACTAGGGAAAACAAGACATATTGAAGGATACTAGGGGAACAGGACGGATTGAAGGATACTAGGGAAACAGAACGGATTGAAGGATACTAGGGAAACAGGACGGATTGAAGGATACTAGGGAAACAGAACGGACTGAAGGATACTATGGAAAACAGGACGGATTGAAGGACACTAGGGGAAACAGGACGGATTGAAGGACACTAGGGGAAACAGACATCGCAAATATATGTCAACCTGGCTTCCTTGGAAGATTTATTACTTGTCAACCTGGTTTCATTGGTTGTTTTTTAGCTAGTCATTCTGGCTTTATTGGTTGATTTTTAGCTAATAAACCTGGCTTTACTGGTTAATTTTTAACTAGTCTAACTGGCTTCCTTGTTTGATTTTTACCTTGTCAACCTGGCTTAATAGGTTGATTTTTAGCTTGTCAACCTGGTTTAATTGGTGGATTTTTAGCTAGTCAACCTGGCTTTATTGCCTGATTTTAGGCTAGTCAACATGGCTTTATTGGTTTATTTTTAGCTAATCAACCTTGCTTCATTGGTTGATTTTTACCTAGTCAACCTGGCTTAATAGGCTGATTCTTAGCTAATCAACCTGGTTTCATTGGTTGATTTTTAGCTAGTCATCCTGGCTTTCTTGGTTGATTTATAGCTAACAAACCTGGCTTTATTGGTTGATTTTTAGCTAGTAAACCTGGCTTTATTGGTTGATTTTTAGCTGGTCAAACTGGCTGTCTTAGTTGATTTTTAGCTAGTCAGCCTGACTTTATTGGTTGATTTTTAACTAGTCAACCTGGCATTAATGGTTGATTTTTAGCTAGTTAACCTGGCTTTATTGGTTGATTTTTAGGCAGTCAATCTGGCTTCCTTGGTAAATATATAACTTTGTCAACCTGGCTTCATTGGTAGATATTTAACAAGTCATCATAACTTCGTTGGTAGATTTATATCTGATATAAAACTTTCTAATTGGATAATTACTTAAAGAAGTCAACCTAATAAGAACTAAGGCGTCACAGAGATCACAGGTTTCTGGACTTTTTCTGCATTTAAAGAAAACTAGCTCCTGACCCCCCCCTTCCCCTCCTCCACCCGCACCCTTGGCTTAAACTAATCAAATTTCATTGTACAGCTCCTGGGCAAGTGGAGACCCTAGAACGTCCCCCTGAGGAACTCCAAGAATGAAAAATTTGAATGTTTTTTGAGAAATTAGTTCTGACACAATATAGATGGATGAATTAGGGGAGTTGGAGGGACGAATTTACGAATAGATGAATTGGAGGGGAGATGGACTGGATTCATGGATTACTGGACGGAGGGATGGAAGAATTCATAGATTACTGGATTACTGGATTTAAGAATTCATGGATTACTTGATGGAGAGATGGAAGGATGGAAGAATTCTTGGATTACTGGATGGAAGGATGGAAGAATTCTTAGATTACCGGATGGAGAGATGGAAGAATTCATGGATTACTTGATGGAAGGATCGAAGAATTCATGGATTACTTGATGGAGAGATGGAAGAATTAATGAATTACTTGATGGAGAGATGGAAGAATTAATGAATTACTTGATGGAGACATGGAGGAATTCATGTATTACTTGACGGAGGGATGGAAGAATTCATGGATTACTTGACGGAGGGATGGAAGAATTCATGGATTACTTGATGGAGAGATGGAAGAATTCATGTATTACTTGATGGAGGGATGGAAGAATTAATGGATTACTTGATGGAGAGATGGAGGAATTCATGTATTACTTGATGGAGGGATGGAAGAATTCATGGATTACTTGATGGAGGGATGGAGGAATTAATGGATTACTTGATGGAGAGATGGAGGAAAGGATGGATTACTTGATGGAGGGATGGAAGAATTCATGAATTACTGGATGGAAGGATGGAAGAATTAATGAATTACTTGATGGAAGGATGGAAGAATTAATGAATTACTTGATGGAGAGATGGAAGAATTCATGGATTACTTGATGGAGGGATGGAAGAATTAATGGATTACTTGATGGAGAGATGGAGGAATTCATGGATTACTTGATGGAGGGATGGAAGAATTCATGAATTACAGAATGGAGGGATGGAAGAATTCATGAATTACAGAATGGAGGGATGGAAGAATTCGTAGATTTCTTGATGGAAGGATGGAAGATTTCATGGATTACAGCCAAAATACTGATGAATGGATGATAAAATACTAATAAATGGATGATAAAATACTGATGAATGGATGATAAAATATTGATGAATGAAGGATAAAATACTGATAAATGGATAATAAAATACTGATGAATGGATGATAAAATACTGATGAATGAAGGATAAAATACTGATTAATGAAGGATAAAATACTGATGAATGAAGGATAAAATACTGATGAATGGATGATAAAATACTGATGAATGAAGGATAAAATACTGATTAATGAAGGATAAAACACTGATGAATGAAGGATAAAATACTGATGAATGGATGATAAAATACTGATAAATGGATGATAAAATACTGATGAATGGATGATAAAATACTGATGAATAGATGACAAAAGACTGATGAACAGATGATAAAATACTGATGAATAGATGATAAAATACTGATGAATAGATGATAAAATACTGATGAATAGATGATAAAATACTGATTAATGAAGGATAAAATACTGATGAATGGATGATAAAATACTGATTAATGAAGGATAGAATACTGATGAATGAAGGATAAAATACTGATGAATGAAGGATAAAATACTGATGAATGAAGGATAAAATACTGATAAATAGATGATAAAATACTGATGATATGATAAAATACTGATAAATGGATGATAAAATACTGATAAATGGATGATAAAATACTGATAAATGGATGATAAAATACTGATAAATGGATGATAAAATACTGATGAATGGATGATAAAATACTGATGAATAGATGATAAAATACTGATGAATGGATGATAAAATACTGATGAATGGATGATAAAATACTGATGAATGGATGATAAAATACTGATGAATGGATGATAAAATACTGATAAATGGATGATAAAATACTGATAAATGGATGATAAAATACTGATGAATGGATGACAAAATACTGATGAATGGATGATAAAATACTGATGAATGGATGATAAAATACTGATGAATAGATGATAGAATACTGATGAATGAAGGATAAAATACTGATGAATGAAGGATAAAATACTGATGAATTGATGATAAAATACAGATGAATGGATGATAAAATACTAATTATATCGACTACAGAAGCATACAATAGCTGTATGATTTATCACACACACACACACACACACACAAGCACAAACACACACAAGCACAAGCACACACAAACACCAACCTGTATAGGTATCATCCCGTATGAGCCTGGCCAGACCGAAATCTGCAACCTAAGACACATTTCAAGGTTTAGAAGACAAATAGATAGATGGATAGATCGATATATAGAAATAAAAACAGATAGATGAATAGATCGATATATAGAAATAAAAACAGATAGATGGATAGATGTATAAACCTAGAATAATAAAATGAGATGAATAGATAAAAATTAAATTCAAGTTGTTGGCAATAAAGATTTTATAGATAAATAGTTTTAAAAAACCAGCTAGCTAGTTAGAAATATAGATAGATGGATAGATGAATAGATACATAAGATGATAAATAGAAAAACAGATGTATATATTAAAATAGACAAATAGAGAAACAGATAGATAAATATATAGATGGATAGACAGAAAAAGATGAATAGATAGATAGGTAGGAAGAAAATTATTGATAAAGAATTAAATGAATAAATATAGGTAGAAATAAGATTTTATAAAATATCAAGATCAATAAAATATATATTGGTGGGACACATTCATAGATAGATAGATAGATAGATAGATAGATAGATAGATATTGTATAGATAGATAGATAGATAGATATTGTATAGATAGATAGATAGATAGATAGATATTGTATAGATAGATAGATAGATAGATAGATATTGTATAGATAGATAGATAGATAGATAGATAGATAGATATTGTATAGATAGATAGATAGATATTGTATAGATAGAACAGCAGATGGACAGTTAGATAAGGTAGGCAGGACAAGAAGACATATTGATCGATTTTATCAAACAGATAGATCGATGAATGAATTATTCTTAGTGAAAATGAATGGATAGGTTAATGAATGAATAGTTCATCGGAAAAATGTATGTATGTTTGATAAAAATTTTAATAACAGTAAAACAGATCGGAGAAAAAAATGAAAAAATGCATAAATGAATGGATGAATTGATGAATGAATAGATGAAAAATGAATAGATGATTTCATGAATTAATAGGTGAATTGATGAATGAATAAATGAATGTATAATAAGGTGTATTTAGATGGCAAGAATCTTGATTACATCTTGATATTAGCAGACATTAGAACTGGTAAAAGGATATTCTAATAAACATAAACTTAGATAGATAGATAGATAGATAGATACATAGATAGATAAATAGTTAGATAGTTACAAACATGTAGGATGAATAGATAGATAGTTATTTAGGTATACAACATGTGTAGAGGAATAGGTAGGTAGATAGGTATAAAGATAGATAAATAGATAAATAAATAGATTGATAGATAGATAGAATATACAAATAAATAGGTATATTTCAATAAAAAGAAAGATAGAAAGAAAAAGTTAGATGGATAAATTGATTGAACTACGTACAAACCGACGGACAGATAAAAATACTGACATAAATAATAAATAAATGTGTTTAAGGATTNACGGGTGCAGACTCCCAACAACTTAAAAACAAAATATTAACTAAATGAAAACATGAAGAGGTAAAGGGATAAAGATATGAAAGGATGAATATATGAATGAATTAATGAATATATGAATGAATGAATGAATATATGAATGAATGAATGTATGAATATATAAATATATATATATGAATGAAAGGATGAATATATGAATGAATGAATGAATAAATAAATGAACGAATGAATGAATAAATATATAAAGGAACTAAGATATAAATGAATAAATAAATAATTGAATGAATAAATTACTGAATGAATAAATGAATATATGAATGACAGAAAGAAATAATAATAGAAAGAAAAAAAGAATGAATGAATGAATGAATGAAAGGATGAATGAAAAAATGAATGAAAGGATGAATGAATGAATTAATGAATTAATGAATAAATGAATGAATGACTAAACGAACCTGGACTAGATTAGGATGTTTCATCTCCTTCATGATTGCTGCTTCCTCAAGGAACTCGGATAGTTTCATTGTATCCTCCTAAATATTATTGTAAATACAATACTACAGTGGATTAAATATCGTCTTCTTTGTTTCATTGTATCCTCCTAAATATTATTGTAAATACAATACTACAGTGGATTAAATATCGTCTTCTTTGTTTCTCTTAACTGTCGCGTAAGATTTTGTATTTTATATTTTGTATAGATAGGATATCTGAATATTATCTATTATTTGAGTAATATGTTTGTGAAACTAAAAATAAAATCTGCAATATATGTTTATGTATATCGTCCTCAATAATGTGTGTTCATAATGCGCGCCATCAATGTGCGTCCTTATTGTTAGTAAATCCTCTAAACTGATTAGCAACAGAAAATGTTGATAACTGTTGCCAGCTAATAAAGGCAATCTATGTCACCTACAATTTGTAAATTTGGACAAGGAGTATACTGTACGCTACGTCAGTCATTTCAAGTCTTAATTCGTTACGAGATCAAGGATTAGAGGTGAAACTATGAATGATGTATGTGTTTGTGTGTCGTGTGTGTGTGTGTGTGTGTGTGTATGTATAATGGGTGCTACTAATTAACGACACAATGGAAGGAAGAGGGAAAGTATTTGTTCGCTCAGTGCTAAATCTTAGTGTTTGCGAGTGTGTAATTGTGTGTTAGTGTCCGCATTCGTGTGCGTTAGTTCCTGTTCAATGTGTGTTTGTTTTTATCTATTGAATGTTTGCGTCTGTGTAATTATGTGTTTTGTGAGTCTGTGACTTTTGTTTTATGAGTGTGTGAATACGTTTGTTTTATGTGTCCGTGATTGTTTGTTTTTTAACTTATGTGTTTGTTTGTGTTTACTTTATAGTATGTTTGTAAGTGTTTATTGTGTACACTACTTTAAAAAAAACTTTAACTAAGCAAATCGTATTTATAAGGACTGATTTCAAGTGGATTTCAAGTGACCCTTCATTTATAGAGCGACGTGTTTGATTCACAACGGTACTCTAAAAGAATTAATGAGATATCTAAGTTTTCCTCTTTGAAAATGTCTTATTTTCAATAGTGGTTTCTCAATAAAAGTGACCTAAGCGGATATCCGCTGAGGAAACAATAGAGAAATCGTCAAGCTAAAAATATCTTCAATATTATTGATCAGTTAAAGATTTACCGTTGTGAATCAGACCTTCTCCTCTTTAAATGGAGGGTCACTTGATATTACAGCGACAGGTCCTTTACGAGTTAAAGATTCAATTTAAACTAAAACTGTCTTTTCCTTTTGTTTCTCTTCATTTATTCTCTTCTATAAATCTACATAATAAAACAAGACATTCGTATATATATGTTGCGTATAGCCGGCCAAACGGCTGGACCGATTGGGCTGAAATTTTGTGTGGACACTCATGGGTGGCTGGGGGTGCTATAGGCTAAAAAAATCAAAAAAAAATTTTCAACCTTTTTTTTCAAATTTGTTTTTCCACGAGCAACGCCGGGCTAGCTAGCAATTAATAAAATAAAATTACCCTTAGTGTTTTGACTGCTATGGTTGCGTTATGAATCTTCCAGATAGCTTCATACACATCCCCATACTGTCCTCCTCCTAGCTTATGTTTCATCACAATATCCGTCCTAGATATTACATAAATATAGAATGATATTTTTTTTTAAAGTAAAAAACAAGATTTTCTTTTTTTTAGATTCTTGATAAAATTATGCAAGTCTTTGAAAAATAAAATTTTTTAATTTTGTCAGTCAGTCAGTTAGTTAGTTTCCAAATCAATCAATCAATCAATCAATCAATTAAATTAACTGTCACAACAAATTATAAAATGAATAAATCAATATAGCAATGAATCAATCAATCCACCAATAAATACATCAATCAATAAATCAACTAATCAATTAATTAAATAAACAAACAAATATTTTATCAATAAAATACTCAATCAATCAATCAAATAGTCAGACACACAATCAAAAAAGAACCAACCAATCAATTAATCAATCAATGCATCAATCAATCAATCAATGCATCAATCAATCAATCAATGCATCAACCAATCAATCAACTAATCAATCAATCAATAAATCAATCGATCAATCACCTGTCCATCTCCCACTCGTCGGTTTCCGGACTAAAGGCGAATATTGCGGGTTTATTTCTCTTCGGAGCCGGATACAGCAACTAAACATTTCTCTTTGACAAATTGAGAAATTTTTATTTTCCCATTTTCAACAAATACAGATAATTTTTTCCAATATTCTACTTTTCTGGTTACTCTGTATTGACAATAGTGTTCACTGTGCTGCATTAACTCCCCCTCTCCCCAACCCAGAAAGGCTAATATGCAGTTTTCAACACAATTTAATTTGTATTTCTTTTTCTGTATATAGATAGGTATGGCAGAATATTTTTTTTAACAGCAACTAAACATTAAACAAAAGTGTTTAAGACTTCTTTGAACAAAATTACAAAATTGTTTGATAAAAAATCAGAAATAGAATAGAAATGTTTTTGTTGTTGCTGAATGGGGGAAATGATTTTAAGTTATAAATGTAAAAAAGGTTGATGTCCAAATTTCCACCAAATATTTAAAAATTCTTTTTACCCTAAAAAGAGCTTAATAAATGTAAAAATCAGTTATATTCTTTCATTAAACTTAAGCGCTAGTTATTTTATCTTTTAAATTCAAACTTTAATTCAACTGCAAGAACCAAGAAAAAAATTTAAACAAATAAATCATCACAATTCACAATATAAAAAATGCAGTTTTAATGAACTGTGAGCGTAATTTTAAATGACCCTCCATGGAAAGATGGCAAAACACGATTCACAACGGTACCCTAGAAACCATAATCTGATCAATAATGTGGGAGATATTGTCATTTTTCTAATTCATACTTGATCAGACCAAGTTTGCCATCGAAGCATGAAGGTTCACTTCAAATTACGAGTACAGTCCCTTTAAATAAAAGAACACCATCCCCCTCTTTTCTTGCATCAACCAACCTGAGTAATTAATCCGTCGGAGTGTAAGGAATGATGATGAACTAGTTCAGCTAGAGTAGGAAATCTGGATTCAGCAGTAACAAAATACTAAATAATATACAATAGTTCAGCTAGAGCAGGAAATCTGGATTAAGGAGTAACAAAATACTAAACAATATACAATAGTTCAGCTAGAGTAGGAAATCTGGATTCAGCAGTTACAAAATACTAAACAATATACAATAGTTCAGCTAGAGTAGGAAATCTGGATTCAGCAGTTACAAAATACTAAACAATATATAATAGTTCAGTTAGAGAAGGAAATCTGGATTCAGCAGTTACAAAATACTAAATAATATACAATAGTCCGGCTAGAAAAGGAAATCTGGATTCAGCAGTTAAAAAATACTAAATAATATACAATATATAACGTTGAGAAATTTGGAATGATTTAGCAATTATAGCAATCATTTCCTGCAGTCTATAAAATTTAGCAATAGCAAAGAATTGAATTATAAAATTGTTTGCAAAAGGAAGTGTTTGCGAATAATGAATTTGGTTTTGATCGCTACTAATTTTACTTAAACAACAGATATATAGCGATCGAAACCGAATTTAAAATTTTTCCCGAACACTCCTTTTACCGAGACATAACGTATTTATTCGATTTAAAAAAAAGGTTTCAAAATGTTTTGTAAATGTTTGTATGTACCTGACTATCCTCAGTGCCATGCTGTATTCTATAGTGGTATACTCTACCATCATACCGTAGAGATATAGACCTGAATAGATAGATAGATGGAAGGATGGATAAATAGATGGATGGATGAATGGATGGATAGATGGATGGATGGATGAATGGATGGACATTTGACTAATGGATAAATAGATCGATGGCTTGATGTGTTAAATTCTTGATGGCTTAATAAATTAATGGCTAGATATCAAAATAGCTAGATAGACAGACAGATGGAGAAATCGTTAGATGGCTTGATGGGTAGACAGACAGTTAGCTAGATGGAGAGAAAAATTTTAGATAGAAAGATATATAGATGGATGATATAGCTAGCTAGATAGATAAATAGAGGTATAGATGTATAGACTGAGATAGATGATATAGCTAGCTAGATAGATAGATAGATGAAAATATAGAAGGTGGTAATTAGACTCAAGCAAAAAGATAAATATTAGGAGATGAAGAGATAACCTAGATCCAACAATTCGTTTCATGTTCAGGGATAGATGGAGGGATGAATAAGTGGATGACTAGATGAAAGGATTGATGGATATATAGGTGTATAGATGGATAGATGGAAGGATTGATACGATAGATGAATGGATAGATGGATGAAATGATGGATGGATAGATGAATATATGAAAGAATGGAAAGATAAATATATGGAAGAATGGGTGAAGTAATGAATGAATGGATGGATGGATAGATATTATGAAGGATGGATAGATAATAGGATGAAATGATGGATGGATAGGTAAATATAGAAGGATGGGTGGATGAATAAAAGGAAAAATATATGGATGGAAAAAAAGTCATGAATACGGGTGAATAAATATGAAAATAAGTATGTAAGGATGCTGGATGAATATGTAAGAAGTATAAAGAGGAATATGGATGCGTGGATAGATGGATATATAGATAGACAGTCAGATAGAGAGATGCGTAGATAGATAAATAAGCGTAGATTGATGACCAGATAGATAGTTAGATAAATAGGTAGATAGATAGATAACTAGATATAGATATAATGTTGGTTGGATGGATGCATAGATAGATAGATAGATAGATAGATAGATAGATAGATAGATAGATAGATAGATATATAGATAGATAGAAAGATAGATAGATAGATGCGAGAAATCTCGGAATTTATGAATTAAGATATCTCCCGAGATAAGCTGAATGAACTCGGACACTTAGCTATGCAGTATGAAGAGTATGAAGTCCATTTCTCAATAAAAAAGGAAATATTTTAACTGTAAAACCTTAAATTAAGATTCTACCGATAAATCCATATCTCAATCTAAATGATTCCATGAAATATACATTTAAAGGTTTTAATAAAGGGACTGTTTACAAAATTTACATCAGTGTATGTTTATTTTAAGCGGAGAGGGGGGGGGAGTGAGGTTTAACCAAACAAAAAACCTTTTTACATGAAGTGTTAAAAGAACTAAATATATAATTATTTCGAAGATTTTTAGACAAATTAACTCTCAACTTAATTTCACGGTAGGGCAATTTTGTTAAAAGTAGAATTTCTTAAAAATGAGTAACATTCCCTTCAATTAGCGCAGGGTGGAGTTAGATAAAGATGCTGATTACATATCCATGTTATACCGTTATGATTTTAATGATTATAATGATATTCGAGAATAGAAATAATACACAGATCGTTAAATTCTGGTCAATCTAATCAATCAATAAATCAATGAATCAACAATTCAACGATCCAATGCTTCAACGAATCAACGAATCAACAAGTCAACGAATCAACAAGTCAACGAATAGCAAGTCAACAAGTCAAAGAATCAACGAATCAACAAATCAACAAATCAACAAATCAACAAATCAACAAATCAACGAATCAATGAATCAACTAATCAACGAATCAACAATTCAACGATTTAACGATTCAACGATTCAACAAATCAACGAATCAACGAATCAACGAATCAACAAATCAACGAAATATGAATCAATGAATCATTGAATCAATGAATCTATAAACTTCAGATCGTTTTTTAAACAAATCCCAACTCTACTCTCTAGCACTAGAATTATATCATTTTCTTCTCAATATATTTCGCCAAAAACTTTGGCATCGTCAGGAGTTCGTCCTATTAAATAAC
>NW_019402125.1:13041-27169 GCF_000591075.1 Eurytemora carolleeae
GGATAGTAGGATAGTAGGATAGTAGGATAGTAGGATAGCAGAATAGTAGTAGAGTAGTAGAATAGTTGGATAGATTGATAGTAGAATAATTGGATAGATTGATAAGATAAGATAAGATGAGTAGAATAGATGGATAGAAAAAATGGAGATTTATTTAAAAAGAGATTTTAACGCTCCAAAAAGCAGTATCGTAAATTAGTATTCACCTCGAGATAGGTCCGTGGTACCAGGAATGTTTTTCAAGTGAGTTGACCGGGGTCACATAGTTGCTGGGCACCCAGCCAACACTCCCATGCACGCTGTGCGCTTCGCACCACTCTCCAGATTTGTTGTACGAGAGGATTCGAACCTGAAAATTATACATTTTTAATATATTTATCTAAAATAACCTGTCGGTTTACTTTTCTGTTTGATTGTCTGTAGTAGTTGCACGAAACGTCAAAAAGCATTTAAGTCAAGTAAAATTGGTCTATAATATGCCTGTGTTCATATCAAGATTCTTTAGGTTTTATACCCTTCTGTCTTAACATGCTTTTCAATCGTCCACTTTTCGTTGCAACTGTTTTTATGCAATTAAAGGGACTGTAAACGAAATTTCAAGTAGCCCTCCTAGAAAATCCTAGAAAAACGACAATATATTCCACATTATTTATCAGATTAAGGTTTCAAAGGTACCGTTGTGAATCGGGCATTGCCATCTTTGTATCAAGGGTTACTTGAAATTCGCTAACAGTCCCTTTAAAGGGTTTCCTATTTCCATAAATAAAAAAAATAGTTGGACATCTTAGTTAATCTAAAATAATGTAATTTTCAAATTCTAGTTTTAAAAAATTTTCAGTTCGTACATCATTGAACAAAAACAATAAAATATTTCGAAGATTACCTGCATATCTGTGAATGTGTGTGTGGAGGTGGGAGAATGTGTTTGTGTGTCTGTGAATGTGTTTGTGTGTGTATGTTTGTGTGTCTGTGTGTGTATGTTTGTGTGTGAGCTCAAAATCATGTTCGTGTGTGAACTATTAATTTGATTTATATTGTCGTTACACACATACACTAACAACACACAATAAGGAAGAAAAAAACTAAGTCAAAACACATTTAAAGAGACTGTAAGCGTAATTTACGTGACCCTCCTTGCCAAGATGTCCGATTTACAACGGTACCCCTAAAAGCTTTGTCTGATCAAGTATAAATTAGATATCCATGTTTTTGTTTCTTTAAATTGTTTATTTTCATTAGTGGTTTCTTGTGGTTAAGAAACAGTGAAGCAAAAATATGAGCAAATGCACTGATAAAAGACAAAAACACAGAAGTAAAACAAATTTATGCAACATAAAGGGAATGTTAACGCAATTTCAAGTCAATCTCCTTTTCAACAATTACAGTGTAAACATGCTGGATTTACAACAGAACCTTATAAACTTTTGTCTCGACTGTCCTTGTTATTCTTTAGATTTGCGTTTTTGCAGCACAGGATGAAAAAATTTACCGAATTTATCCCTTTGTAAGAAAAAAAACTACGATTTCTTTTCATTTTTACTTAAATAAACATTAATAAAGGACAATTTTATAAATCAGGAATTCAGATCTTAAAATAAAGGATTTTATAAAATTACCTTTCTACGAAGATAAAATGGCACTTGAGCAAAACTGTAAATAAATCGGGTCTTTACACACACAGAAGATAAAAACAGAATTTTGCAAACACACTTGAAGGTTAAGTGTTTAAGTACATAACAGAAGGCTATGGATACATAAACGAATAACCATGTTTATTAAAAAACATTGTTTATTAATAAACTATGAAACCCTTAGCCTGCACTGATTAATGTTATAGCACGCACCTATGACCCTTTAGTAAAAGTAAATTTAACCTAAAATCTAACTGCGTCAACCTTGTTGAACCGGCTAGTCCTATCGAGTTTCTGCTTTATTTACCCCATGTCCGGGCGATACAGTACAAACTGGGATCGGAAAGGTTGACCCGGCTCGGAAATTCAATTGTACTACGGCTGCCCGTGATAGTTAAATAGGTAATAGATAGATAGAAAAATAGAAATGCAAAGAATGTATAAACAGATAAAAAAAAATATATATATATATAAATGAAGTGCACAGATAGAAAGAAAGATAGATAGATAAATAACTAAATAAAATAAAAGTGTATACAGATAGATAGATACTAAATTTATAAATAAAGTGTGTATAGACAGATAGATAGACAGATAGATTAGAGGATATATCTGTGATAGAACAGGGATAGGAAATGGGAAGATGAAAGGCCATGAAGTTTATAATGATAGGATAGGATAGATAGATACAAATAAAGTGATAGATAGCTTGATAGATAGATAATATAAAGTGATAGATAGAGAAATAGATAGATAAAAACATAACAAAAACAAAAAACTAACTAACAAGCGATCAACCATATTCCGTAGATTGGTATATATAAAATGATAGATAGCTTGATAGATAGAAGACCTAAAAATATGTGTAAAACAAGATAGCTTATGTACGCAAAATCGCCAAGAATTGTACAGTCTGCGAACTCATACTTCTAGGGGTCGAAGTGTACTTCAATGATAAGCGGGGTGGGTTGTTGTTTTATTGGATTTCATAATTATTAAACCACTCAGGAGTGGATTTTATTTTGAGAATATCAAATTATTTCCCTGAGCAATATATCATATTGACGAGAACTGAAGAAGGACATGAGAAGGAATAAACTAACTTAAATTTCTTCACCAAGATAAGGATACAGTATACTCAATGACATAAGAACAGCCAATGTTCACAACCGACCTAGTTAATCTATATAATAGGAATATCTTTAAAACATCTCTGTACATTTATATCTTTCAAGATGAAAAATGTCGTCTTATGCGCAATCTATCTTTATCTATGGGGATGACAAGATTTTGTTTTTATATATAACAATCACATTATTTTGCTGAAATATCAATTTTAAATCTCATTCTCTTGTTTTCCATTCCAGGTGTAAATTCTATTTTAGCTCCTCAAGAGGTTGGATGTTGGATGGTTTCTTTTTAAAAAGAGTCTGTAAGCGTAAATGCAAGTGACCCTCCATGGAAAAATAGCAATCTCCGATTTACAACGGTACCCTTTACTATAGTTTCAGTAGAAGTAAATATTTCCATTTACTGTTAGTGCCGATATAAGAATTTAAAATTGGATAATGATATAGATAGAAAGACAGATGTTACCGCCATACTTTTTCTATTGGTTCAGAATAAACACCAAACACATGACTGAACCCTGATTGGATCAGGCGCTAATGGACTCGGCATACTAGAGTGTTGAAACCTTAATCTGATCAAAAATGTGGAAGATACTGTCCTTTTTCTGACTTAAAAATTGTTTATTTCTGTGAATTTATCTATTGTTTCTTATAAGCAAGAAATGTGCAAGTCCCTTTCACAGAGAAGCCGCATATGAAAATAAACAGTTCAAATATACATAATATGGATATCTAATTCATACTCTATTCTAATTCATCAGATTAAGGTTTCAAGGGTACCTTTGTAAATCGGTCATTGCTATCTTTCCATGGAATTGGAGAGTGACTTAAAAATACGTTTTCGCCACCTTTAAGGCTACAGAAGTACTAGTTTGAAGGTGTGAAAATGGGAAAAAATAAATTCCGAAATTATAAAATAGACTGCCTTATATTTGGAAAGCCTTGTAAGGCCTACACTGACATTAATTGGAGCTATATGCCTGACATATAATGACATTGATTGCTGCAATCAAATTTAAAATTCGAATATTTAAAATATAACTTAAATTTTCTAATCTCTAAATATGTGCAACCTAATTGTGTAAAAACTTAAATAATATGATCTAACAGATCTCGTGGTTTGAAATATCCAAGATCTTCACCATTGGGAGGCAAAGATATAGGGATTAGGAAATCAGAGTGTGTGGCAAAGACTCAATTTCTTGACGTTAAATATTGAAAAAAAGCAAGAGTACCAACACTTAAAAAATCGGCATATAAATACAAATGGACGGTGGCGTCACCTACAGGGTTACAAAGAATGATACATTACCGGCGACCTGAAACTTGTCAAATATATCACCTGAGGCCGAATTTAAAGAATTTGAGCCGCGGCTCAAATATGGTTGGTTCCACTTAAAATCGTATTCATTGCTTCAAGATTTAGGCCGGCGTTCAACCGAAACCGGTTTTTGGCGGATTTAGGACGCGGCTCAGATTCATTAAATTCGGACACTGAAGATTTAATTCAGTTTCTGTATTAAATATTGTCTTTTAATGGCATATTAATAATTAAATATTGTCTTTTAATGGCATATTAATAATTAAATGATATTGCAAAGAAAGTTTACTGCTGCAGGAAACCTTTAATTTAAGAATAAAAACTAAAGACGTTTCTAAAGTCTCATTCTGTGTGGGTACCCCTGGGGTACTAACGACCATTGGAAGACGACAGAAAATAGAAGAATGTAATGCTATTGTTGTCAATAAATGGTTTAACATGAACCCAACAAGATTTATGAAATTACCTGAAAACACACTGACAAATTGGAAACCAGGCAAATTACATCTCTAGCTAATGGAAAAATGTTTAATTTCCGAACATGTGATAAGGTTTCTATAATAACTTAGAGGACACCTAAAAGCCATTAGAAAATAGTCTGTCGAGTTACCACATTATTTCAGGGTTCTTTTCTTACTGACATAGAAATTAAATGTTTTGTAAACGATAAACCTACTTTTTTACATTTCAATTTAAAGCTGTTGACGGAATTTTAAGTGACCTTCCGATACCCTTTAAATGAAATATATTATACAATATCAACTATATACGAATGCGTAGAAAAAATAATCTATGATTATAGGTTGTAATATCTGAATGATTTGTTTGGAATTAAATTGATTTTTTACGATCCGAGTGGAATATTGCACGTTTCTGAATTTGTATGGACGCTACGTTATTCTCTTAATAGACGCAACAGATAGAAATAAGATTAGTAGCAATCACCATCGAATATTTTTCGACGTACGCCTACACCACCTTTAATTTTTTGCGAACACTCCCTTTTATGGTATCTTCAGAATTTTAGCCGGAAGCTTTTTTTAAGTCATAATTATTTAACACTTTGAAGGTATGTTTTAACTGTCATTAGCTGTTGGGCGTTTGCCACTAAGGTGATTAGAAATTAATAATAATCTCAACTCAACATTAACTAATTAAAAATAGTCAGTGTTGCATCATGTTTATTCAATATTCAGGGGTGTATAGTTTCGTTTTATAACATGTTTACATTTTATAAGAAAAAATATAAAAATAACATTAATGGAATTTTTGAAATAATTCAAGTGACCCTCGGGCATGTCTGATTTACACAACGGTGTTAAATTCTGACAATTTCCTCCATTGTTTCTTTGGCAAAAAAAAATTCACTTATGTAGAAAAACAACAGCTGAAAATAATCTNAAAAGGAAGAAAAGGAGGCATTGAAGAGGGATAAAAAGAATTGTGAACATTTGGTGCACAGGGGTGCAACATAGAGGCGGGAGGGGTAGTAGGGGCCTAAGTAGAAGAGGGGGGGACATGTCCGATTCACAGCTGTACCCATAAAAGCTCCGCCTAGTCAAGAATGAATGAGATGTTTTTCACTTTGAAAATGGATTTGTTCCGCCTTTCAGAGAGATATTCGGATTTCTACAACAGAAACAATAGAGGAATTTGTGAGATTTCACAACTTTTTTAACAAAAATAAATGATTGATTGAATTATACCATCGGCGATAAGATTAGGAATTGCCGAAAGATACAAAGATAGAAGCATTAAATAAATCCTTGAAAAAGTTTATTATACTCGCATATGGTTTTTCAATTCTTAAATTGTATTTTTTAATTGATTTATATCCACATCGAAATCTAAGATAAATTTACACAAATAAAAAACATTTGTTGCAAAGTTTTGAAAAAAGATAGTTTTCAACTGTAGTTTCTTTAAAAATAAACTTAAGGATTTATGCAGTTTTTAGACAAGGAAGAGAAGTGACATAATAGTTTTCATTTCAAAATCAACAAACCGCACTATCTTACTCATTGTTACTCAGATCAAGGTTTAAAGGGTACCGTTGTGACTTTATATATTTAGAGGGTCTTTTTTTCGTTTTGGTTTCTCTGTGAGAGCGACTTTCTTGGAGTAATTATCAGAATTAATCACTTTTTGAGTCAGGAAAACGACGGTATCTTCCACATTATTGATCAGATCAAGGTTTCAAGGGTTCCGTTGTAAATCAGGCATTGCCATCTTCGCATGGCGGCTCACTTCAAATTGCGTATACAGTCCCATTAAGCTTTGGCTCAAATATGCAAACCCTCCCTTTAAGATTTAAGTTGATGATAGAATTTTGATTTAAATTCAAGATGGAGGTTAGACGTTACAACAACATATTGATGATATCCTGGTATTTTCATCTAACATCTGACAGACAGACAGATAGATATATAAAGAGATAGATAGATATACAAGGTACTACAAAGGTACTCCAATGGAACTCCAAAGGTACTCCAATGGAACTCCAATGGAACTCCAATGGAACTCCAATGTAACTCCAATGGCACTCCAATGGAACTTCAATGGTACACCAATAAAGATGATTTCTTAAATTTATTCCCAGACTCAAGTTTCAAGAATGTGTGATAAAACAAACAGTGAAACAGACAGAAAATCAAGATACTGACAGATAAAGATAAAGACAGATAGATAGATAGATAGATAGATGAATAGAATAATAGTTAGAGATATATAGTTAGATGTACAAGATAGACAGATAGACAAAAAGACAGACAGAGAGAAAGATAGGTAGATAGTAAGATAGATAGATATACAGAAAGAAAAGTGGTACTCCGATGGTACTCCGATGGTACTCCGATGGTACTCCAATTTCAATGGTACTTCAAAAAAGATGATTTCTTAGATCTATTCCCAGACTCAAGTTTCAAGGATGTGAAGTGAATCAGAGGAACAAACTAAGATTACTAAGAGTAAATATGAACAATGAATGTACATTTTATAACAATAATAATCAACTTCAATTCCATTCTTTAACATTTTCTCAAACAGCTGATAGTTTTAGGCTAGGGCCTAATTCATTAATTTTCTATTTTGTGTCAAATTGGATATAAAATTACAGACTCATTGTTTATAAAACAAAATCATTAGTCTTTCAGTATTGTCAGTTCAGTTAAATTCTAAAAAAAATGTTTATTACTTTCGCTTTTTATGTATTTTCTCAGAAATATTATTTTTTAATTTTTTTAACAAGTTTTTTCTTTTTTATTAATTCGAATACATGGTTGTAATTCCGATTATTTACTTTGTTCATTTCAGTAATTTTTGACAATTTGTCCTGATATCCTGAATGTCCTCAATGTCCTGAATGTACAAATGGTACAAATGGTCCAAAATGGTCCAAAATGCCCTTAAAGTCCAAAAAGGCCTATATGTCCTATGTAGGCTAAAATGTCCAAAATTTCGAAAATGTTATTTATGTCCAAATAATTCTACATTTTTGTCCTATTTGTCTGATTTTGTCTTATTTTGTCTAAATTGTCCAAATTGTCCAAATTGTCCAAATTGTCCAAATTGTCCAAATTGTCCAAATTGTCCAAATTGTTCAAAATGTTCAAATTATCCAAATTGTCCTAACTGTCCTTATTGTCCAAATTGTCCAAATTGTCCAAATTGTCCAAATTATCCAAAATGTCCTATCTGTCCTTATTGTCCAAATTGTCCTAATTGTCCATTTCAAGTTCTCAAAATTCTGTATTTCTTAAATGTCCTAAAATGGGTAAAAAAATCTAATAATAAGTGTCATATATGTCTAAATTGTTCTACGTTTTTGTCCTATTAATCCTAATTGAAAAAAATGTATCTTAACATATATTTGTCGAATGTGTCCTGTTTGTCCTTATTGAAAAATTGGTCTAAAATATCTTAAGATGAACTTGTGAAGCTACCTGTTCTTAAGAATAAGCTGGTTCTCCCCCCCCCCCGCGCGGAGAAGAAATCACTAAATTTGTCTATCTATCCCTTATGTTCTAATTGTCGTTAATATCCAAATTGTCCATAATGTCCAGATTGTCCTAATTGTCCAAACTGCATTTTAAGTCCTAAATATTCTATCTGTCTCAAATATCCAAAAAGGGTAAAAAAGGTCCAATATGTCTAAATTTTCGAAAATGTTATACTTGTAAAATTTGTCCTATTTGTCCTATTTGTATTATTTGTATTATTTGTATTATTTGTCTTATTTGTCCTATTTGTCCTATTTGTCCTATTTGTCCTATTTGTCCTATTTGTCCTATTTGTCCTATTTGTCCTATTTGTCCTATTTGTCCTATTTGTCTTATTTGTCTTATTTGTACTATTTGTCTTATTTGTCCTATTTGTCCTATTAGTCTTATTTGTCCTATTAGTCTTATTTTTCCTATTAGTCTTATTTGTCCTATTTATCTTATTTGTCCTATTTTTCTTATATGTCCTGTTTGTCCTATTTGTCCTATTTGTCCTATTTGTCCTATTTGTCCTATTTGTCCTATTTGTCCTACTTGTCCTATTTGTCTTATTTGTCCTATTTGTCCAAATTGTCCTATTTATTGTATTATTTGTCTTATTGGTCTTATTTGTCCAAATTGTCCTAATTGTCCTTATTATCCTATTTGTCTTATTTGTCCTATTTGTCTTATTTTTACAAATTGTCAATCAAATATGTCAAAAACATCTTCGAGATAAACTCGTCCTACCTGTTCCCCCTTCTTAAGACTAAGCTGGTTTTCCCCACCGGAGAAGAAATCATAGAGAGCAACAAACAGTTGAGGATCCTCTTCACCATCTCCATCTACCTCCAGACCTACCAATAGATTCTCCCTACTCGTCCATCTAGATTAGATAGATAGATAGATAGATAGATAGATAGATAGATAGATAGATAGATAGATAGATAGATAGATAGATAGATAGATAAAAATAGAAACATGTTAACAGATAGATAGATAGATAGATAGATAGATAAAAATAGAAATATATTAACAGATAGAAAGATAGATAGATAAAAGTAGAAATATATTAACAGATAGATAGATAGATAGATAAGAATAGAAACATAATGTTAACAGATAGATAGATAGATAAATGGATTAAAACATTGAGTGGAGTTTTTATGTAAAGTATTCAACAGATTTATTGTATTATTGCATGGGTCAACTTTATCGCTCTGTATTAAACTGTTCTGTATTGTACGATATTGTCTATATTTTTTTTAAAGATTTTAATATTTAAACATGTTAAGTTTAAAATTTAACGTTCTATATGTTAGTTTACGTTCTTGACATATAGTTGACAATTTTTTATTTTTTATTTTATTTTAAGTTTTTTTTAAATTTTAGATTTTTTTAGATTGATTAGTTTCGTTTTAGTCTAAATTTTAATGTTCTGCCTGTATTGTACTTATCTTTCTGTATTGCACTGTTCTGTCTANTAAATGAATAAATGAATAAATGAATAAATGAATAAATGAATAAATGAATAAATGAATAAATGAATAAATGAATAAATGAATAAATGAATAAATGAATAAATGAATAAATGAATAAATGAATAAATGAATAAATGAATAAATGAATAAATGAATAAATGAATAAATGAATAAATGAATAAATGAATAAATGAATAAATGAATAAATGAATAAATGAATAAATGAATAAATGAATAAATGAATAAATGAATAAATGAATAAATGAATAAATGAATAAATGAATAAATGAATAAATGAATAAATGAATAAATGAATAAATGAATAAATGAATAAATGAATAAATGAATAAATGAATAAATGAATAAATGAATAAATGAATAAATGAATAAATGAATAAATGAATAAATGAATAAATGAATAAATGAATAAATGAATAAATGAATAAATGAATAAATGAATAAATGAATAAATGAATAAATGAATAAAAGGGTGAATGAATGAATGAATGAATGAATGAATGAATGAATAAATAGATTAATAAATCAATTAATAAATCAAAGAATCAACATTAGAATGAAAAAAAAGGATAAAATTAACGAATTAATTACAATGAAAGAATGAATGAATGAATATTAGAATATTAGAATACTAGAAAGAAATGAATAAAATGAATGAAATAATGGGTAGAACAGTGAATAAAATAAAAAGTTTACCCGGTAGAAGATGGAACATCAGGCAGAGGTCTGTGTTGTAACAAGGCTTCTAAAATTAAATCAAAATTAAACAAATTTTAGAAATCTAAAAAATTAATAATATCTATATTATTATATAATAAATATACTTAAATACATATCATAAGTGTATACATTTAAGTTCCAGTTTAATTGAAGGTTTGAAGATTGGTTCTGACCCATAAAACATTTTCGAAATTAAACATCTTAAAGTTAAACATTTTGAATTATAGACATTATGAGTAAAAAATAACAAATATCAGACATGAGACACTATTAGACAAAGAAATTTGACACTTAAAGCAACAGACACAGACTTACAGAAAATGTCTAGCACAGACACAAGTAGAAACACAAATATTAGACACAGACATGAAGACAACCTACCTATGCCTGAAAGACCTCACCCCGGCCTTGAAAATGACGCGAAGGCATGAGAATATGTTAATAACATAGAACCTACAGATCACTTGTCAACTTTTTCTAGAGATTCACAATTTCTAGATAATTAGATACTCGGATTAACAGTTTTACAGAGATTACTGTGAGTGAGTGAGTGAGTGAGTGAGTGAGTGAGTGAGTGAGTGAGTGAGTGAATATATGAATAGTGAATGTTCAAGGTGTATGTGAACAAGATAAAATCAATGTTCAAAGATAAAATTCCTTAAATTTTCGAATAGTCCCTAATCCAAAACCAATATATATATGCACGAATTAGAATTGGTTTTAGAACAAAAAGAATTGGATGCAGATGATAGATTTCTATTTAAATACAATCAAAAGTTTCTTCAGTGCCAGCCATCCCAACCCATCTCTCATATTCACATAGCCGACCATAAATCATGTTTTGTTTCAATGCATATTTAATTTCTTCTACCCTGCTTCATTTTTATTCTTGGAAATTTTTTTTTGAAATCTAAAGCTCCAACTTTTTTTAATATGTAAACTTAAATGTGATTTTTATGGATTAGAAAAATGAGGTTTGTTGCCAAGTCCTCAAGATTAGGCTGAACAGATTCCTAAAATTTGAATGTGATTTTATGGATTAGAAAAATGAGGTTTGTTGCTAAGTTCTCAAGATGAGGCTGAACAAATTCCTAAAATTCCCACACTTAATGGCGTTACACTTTCCTTCACACTCAACTTAACCAATCAGTGCAAACAGTTCAAACCTTTTTTCTTCTGTTTCACTTTAGTTCTCCGCTCCCGGAGCCGACTAGTGCCCGGATGCAGGATTATATTATCACAGTCGGAGCTCCGGTCAGCCGTATGACTCCGGAAACCGGTTTCCGTCAGCAGGATTTCCTGCTTGCCGCGCAGAAGACCGGCCATTGTAAAACTAATGGTTGATGAGTTGGTTTTTTTAATCCTGGTTCTTGGACGAGGTCTTGAGGACCTTTGGAGGCTGGAAGAGGTATCCGCATGTGGAGATGGTGTTCCATATTCTGCAGATTTTAAATCTAATAAAGTAAGTGACAGATAATAACAAAAAAAAATCCTATAAATTAATTTTGACATTTAATATTTCTTTATTTTAAGTTAAAAATCTGATTCCTGAAGACCCACAGCCAGAAGAGGAACTGTAACCAGGATCAATTTGGTTGTAGCTGAGGTCATGTTGCTTACTATTGAGGTTATTGTGGTCATCTGCATGGAGGTTAATACGATCAAAGCTGAGGTTACCATACTCATCATTGAGGCCAAAATTCTGATTGTAGGCCCCTGAAGATGGTGAAGCATGACTTGATGGAGTAGTTAGACTACTCCCAAGGGTAAGACAAGAAGAAGTTCCACTTGTATTTGACTGCTGACGGGAATGGATAACCTCGGTTCCTCTGGATGGAGGCCTTTGGATTTCCTGTTTCTGAAGAAGATCTTCAGCTCGTTGCCTCCAAACCTCTTCATGCGTACACCGGTCTTGGAAGCAACAAATATCACAGAACACATCCTCATCCTTCTCCTTCTTATCCTCCTCTATAGATTCTTTAACTTTCTGGGCGGGTTTCACCTCTGGAGTTACCCAGAACTGCTCTTGATCCGCATAACGCACTTTTCGCACCCTCTTCTTTGGCGCTTCAACCTTCTGCTTGATCTCGACCTTCTTCAGTCGATTCTTCTTTGGTTTAAGCACAATCACCCCTCTGTCCAGCTTCTGTTGTCTGGAAAGCCTGGGAGGTGGAGGAGGGGATCGATAAAATACATCTCTATCTATCCGGGGAGGTAGGAGAGGAGTGCTGTTGTCAAGAACGGTAGAGGCGGGAATACACCATATTCGCATTCTGAACACCATTTCAATGTTTTTATTAGTATTTAAATGCTTCTTAACTAAATGCTTCTTATCTTACTGACAAATGACCTGTCCAAATATTTTATACATTTGGCCAATCATTCAATTTATTAATCTATTCAAATACCAGTCTATGTATTCATCTTGAATGTCTCTCTACCCCCCCCCCTCCCTCGATATGTTTTGCACCTATCCCACATCTATTCCTAAACACTCTAGTATCTATTTATGGAAATTTGGAGGTGTGTAGATTGGATTGGATCGGAGATTAAGCTCTGAAAAGGCCAAACTATCCATATTGAGGAATAAGGACAGGGCTGCCAATATTTTCTAAACTGGGTCTGCATCACAGTATAAATTTAAATATTCCTTATTTTGCTAAATGTAATAGACAATTGTATTCATAAATATCTAATCCAAAACAGAATACAATAGCAGTCAATTTAAGCAAATTTAAAATCGTGTTTTATTCTGAAATTCTTAATTTTTTTTCAAAAGGAACTTCCAACAAATAATCATATTTATCCCTAACTTTAGCCATATTGAGATATCTAAATGACTAATCAAACAATTAAAATATACACATTTCACATTAAGATCGACCTAGATAACGCAAGAAAGAATGTTGAATCATTATCAAAAAACATTTTTTTTATAAATTAACACAATTATGTTTATAAACTTAAAAAAATATATAAACATGTCAAAAATTCAGAAAAACACAGAGAAAAAACATTAAACGACACTAAAAATGCCAAATATCGGACAACCAAAAAAAAAATTTTGGGGAATCTTTCTTTTTTTAAAACAAGTTTTGTATTATATTAATGAGGGCATTTACCTATGTTTGATAAATAAGTTATTAATGAGACACATATCAGATACATTAATTAAAATTTATTAATATTGGATGACTTGAAGTAACTGCCAATTAATGTATTTAAAAATATAATATTTGAAGATTAGTTTTTTTTAAATGAATTTTTTTTTTAAATCTGAATTTGAGTTAAAGAATGCAAATACGCCGATAAAATTTTGATAGAATGATAGAATTTTAAAATAAAACAAACATACTTAAAAATGCCTATTTTAGAATCGGAAAAAAAGAATCAATTTTAATCGGGCGTGCCAATCTATATATTAGTCACTATCATTTCGGTAGAAGTAAATATTACCATTTACTGATAGCGCCGATTAAAGGATTCATAACTTTGATTGGATAATGAGATAGATAGAAAGACAGATGTTACTGCCATACTATTTCTATTGGTTCAAAATAAACATCAAACACATGACTGAACCCTGATCAGGCGCTAATGGACTCGGCATACAGGCGTGTAGTGATCCACTTGAAATTACGTACACAGGCCCTTCAAAAGTACATTTAAAAAAGTTTGATTAAAATTGTTATTTGTGAATACAAGGTTACATGGCTCTATTGCAGTTTAAAGCATACACTTGATCTCATCTAAGCTTCCATTGTGGAAACCTAACCTCACGAGGGGAGGAAGGGGAGGGGAGGAGGGGGAGGGGAGGAAGGAGGGGAGAAAGGGGGGTTTGGAGAGGGTA